>NC_064813.1:15830878-15938338 GCF_023721935.1 Panthera uncia
TTCCTTCCTTCCTTCCTTCCTTCCTTCCTTCCTTCCTTCCTTCCTTCCCTCCTTCCCAAGCAGGCAGGGTAGGGGCATAGGGAGAGCAAGAGAGGGAATCTTAAGCAGGCTGCATGCCCAGTGCAGGGCTTGATATATGAGGCTCTGCCTTACAACTATGAGATCATGACCTGAGCCAAAATCAAGAGTCAGACACTTAACCAACTGAGCCACCCAGGCGCCCCACCTCATGTTCTTTTTCTAATTGTTACATGTTTTCTTTAAGGTTTATTATATATTTTGGCAAATTATTTCATTATTCCACTATACTGTAGAAGATTGTTATTCTTTTCATAACTGATCAAAACTTTATATAGCTTGATTCAAGGTTTTTATTTATTTTTTAAAGTTTATTTATTTTGAGAGAGAGAGAGAGTTCAATAAGGGGGGGGGGCGCAGAGAAAGAGGGAGAGAGAGACTCCCAAGCAGGCTCCATGCTGTCAGTGCAGAGCCCAATGTAGGGCCTGATCTCACCAACCGTGAGATCATGACCCGAGCTGAAATCAAGAGTCAGGCACTTAACTGACTGAGCCACTCAGGCACCCCTAGACAGACAGAGAGAGAGAGAGAGAGAGAGAGAGAGAGAGAGACAGAGCGCGAGCAGGGGAGAGGGGCAGAGGGAGAGACTCTTAAGCAGGCTCCACGCTCAGCACGGAGCCTGATGTAGGGGCTTGATCCATGGCCCTGGGATCATGACCTGAGCCAAAATCAAGAGTTGGATGCTCAACTGAGACACCGAGGTGCTCAAGTCTTTTAAATGGAATTGAACTCCTGAGGAATCTATATTATTTTACACACAGATGGCATTGTTTTATATTAAAGTTCTCTTAAAATGTAAATATCAAGATAGGGCTGTATAGAAGAGAGTTAACAAAGTAGGGCCAAAACTGCTATTCCTAAAGGTCTGCTTGTAGGGTTTGTTCTTCTTCTTCTTTATTTTAGTGTTTGTTTATTTTTGAGAGAGAGAGAGAGAGAGAGAGAGAGAGAAAAGAACGTGAGCTGGGAGAGGGGGTGGGAGACACAGAATCTGAAGCAGGCTCCAGGCTCTGAGCTCTCAGTACAGAGCCCAGTGTGGGACTCAAACTTGTGAACTGCAAGATCATGACCTGAGCCGAAGTTGGACTCTCAACCTACTGAGCCACCCAGGCGCCCTGTAGGGTTGGTTCTGGAATGGCATCTGGAAACTTGGATTTCGGAGAGGTTTCCATCATTCCCAGAACTGTGCCTAAACTGTACAGCGTGATTTATGCTGAACACTTGCTCTCCTTCTGGAATCTGGAATTTTGTTATGTCCTAGGCAGAGGATGCTTGTATGACCAGCCCTCAGTAAAAACCTTAGATACTGAGTCTCTCACTTGCCCTGGTAAACAACTTTTCACACATGTCTCATCTCATTGCTGGAGGAATTAAATGCATCCTCTGTGACTCCACAGGACGAGGACTCTGAACTTCACCCCTTGCGCCTTTTCCCTATGCTGATTTTGCTTTGTATCTGTTCATTCTTTAAAAAAAAAAAATTTTAACGTTTATTTATTTTTGAGACAGAGAGAGACAGAGCATGAACAGGGGAGGGTCAGAGAGAGAGGGAGACACAGAATCTGAAACAGGCTCCAGGCTCTGAGCGGTCAGCACAGAGCCCGACGCGGGGCTCGAACTCACGGACCGCGAGATCATGACCTGAGCCGAAGTCGGACGCTTTAACCGACTGAGCCACCCAGGCGCCCCTGTATCTGTTCATTCTAATAAATCATAGCCATAAATGCAACTATGTGCTGAGTCCTGTGAGTCCTTCTAGCAAATCTTCGAACCTGGAGTGGTCTTGGGGACTCCAACACAAGAGCATTTTGCTATAAGTAGGTTTTCATGCAGGGACCACATCTAAGATTATTATTTCCTTTCTTGGGGATGTATGTATGTGTAGCTTTTATTGATTGTAGAAAATAAGCTTTTGCCTAATTGAAAGTCTCTTTATTGAAGATATAGGACAGCTTTTTCAGACCTTGTCTTTTAGGGAGCAGTAGCATTTGTGAGATGAGGTTATGAGCTAATGCATAGTATATATATTTTTGGGTTTACAATTTCGCAAATTCGTTAACTGAGAGTGTCTTTGGATACGCAGCAGTAGTTACCTTTCCTCGATGTACTTCAAGTAAAAACTCCTCCACACTCATATAGTCTGTTCGCATTCCTATCCCCCATCAATAATAGGAAAGGGATGCCCAGAATTCCATGTTCCTCTGGTAGTACTGCCCCTTCCTTAACTCGTGCACCCTGGTTGTCCCAAACTGGAGTAAAGAAGGGTATTCCAGGGCTCTGCATGCTCTTGCCACGGTCCTTCTTCCTACCCTCAACCTTTAGCCTCACTGAATTTTGTTTCTGTTTTGGCTGTTTCAGGCCTTGTAAGACATCCAAGACTCTTGGGTTTTCCATCAATACTCAAATCCTGATCCCCACATGACTCTGTATATTCTGTCTTCTGACTCCTGTTGTCCATGTTTACCCAGCTTTTGGGACATTCCATTTTACACTCTGGAACTCATAGTCATCGTAAGCATAGTTTCTTTAATCTTCAACCTGATTCTGAATGTTGCCTTCACTTTATATAAACTGGGCTTGCCCTGAGTCTACTGCTTCTCAAGTGATGGCTGTTTTCTCTCCTCCCCTGCCTTTGTACCTTGGCCTGGAGATGTGTGAGTATCCTTTGAATGTCCTTGCTTCTTCCAGACTGTTTTCCTCTTCCCTCCTTAGAAACTCACAGCTTCAAATTTGATGCTCTCAGACTTTCCCATCTGCTAGCCTCTATTGTTGCAGTTATCTACACATCCTTGGGATTCCCATCATTCTTTGAAGATTTTAGCTCCTGGCTCACTGTCATTCTCCAATCATTAGGCTTTTCCTAAGTTATAGCAGTTTCACTATCTATATAGATGGTTTTTCTAATAACCCAGCTTCTTAGTTTTTTTGATCTCATTCTCTCCAAAGACCTTTCTTCCTCCCTACTTCGGCCACCTGCTTCAAGGGTCATAGTCTGGAATTTGTCATTACCATTGACTGTACTCCCTTCATAATCTTAGTATCAAGTATCCTACTGTCTGATCAGTACTTCTTATCTGTCTAATTCATTCTCATTTTCTCAAGTCCATTAATTATTTGATCTCACTGAGACTAATAATCTATGGTCCTATCATGTTTTACTGTCCCTCACCCACTCACTTCATGATTTTACTTTTTTACATGTCTCCATCCCAACTTAGATTCCGTTATCTACCTTTATAAATTATTCCTTTATATACTCCCACAACTCCCTTGCTCTCTTTTCCATCTTTCCATTCCTCTGGCATATTCCCATCTCTGGTTAATTCTAGCTTTCTCCTTTGCACCAACACTTGTTATAACTGAATGCAGCTGGGAAAATAAACATATAACCATGCTGATTGGCTTTACTTCAAATTCATGGCCACAACCTCAGGTGTACTTTTGTGTTGTTAGCATCCCTATTTCATTTTACTAGACAACCTATTTCATGTCTCTCCTAGGCTATTTCACATCTTCTGTTTAAAAGTGCATCATGTCTTCTACATGTTTACTCTAAGCCAATTATCTCTTTTTATTTAAGATAATAGAAACAATAGTAGAACTTTAGGTATTCCTATCACCTTGTCTGCCAATTTATCTCATCTGTACCATATATTCTGCCTTTTCTCTTATTACTTTGGATGAAATGGGCATGCTCTTATGGCAAGCTTTCTTCTTGTTTAGATTTTATTCTATGTCTCCTTCTTGATGACATAATTTTAGCGGTCTTTCCTCTACCGCACTTGCTTCTTAGTTACCTCATCCAATCGCTTTAAATATATGACTTCAAATATAGTCTACAAATGAATGACTTCTAAATTTTTAATCTCAAACCTGAGGTCTCTTCTGAATTCCAAATTTATATAAATATAGGTCCACAACTTTAGGATCTTCATTTGGCATTTGTTTGTTTGTTTATAGCAGCTTTATTCGTAATTGCCAAAAGTTGGAAGCACCCAAGATGACTTTTAGTATGTGAATGAATAAACAAAGTACATGGAGGCAGTGGAATATTCAGCACTAAAAACAGGTGGCCTATCAAGCCGTGAAAAGAAGGGACCTTCAATGCATATTGCTATGAAAGAAGTCCATCTGAAAAGGCTACTGTGATGCCAAATGTATGACATTCTAGAAAAGGCAAACCTATGGAGACAGTAAAAAGATCGGTAGTCAGGATTTGGAAGGAAGGGAGTATTGAGTAGATGCAACATGAAAATTTAAGAGCAGTGAAACTATTTTGAAACTATCATGGTGGATATAGGCGGTCATTATATACTTGTCAAAGCCCAGAGACTGTACGACACAAAAAGTGCACCCTGTCATGAACTATGGCCTTTGGGTGATCAGGATAAGCCAATGTAGGTTCGACAAATGTACCACACTGGTGCAGGATGTTGATAGTAGAGGAAGGGGTTGGGGCAGTATTTCAGAACCCTGTACTTTCCGCTCAATTTTTCTGAAAGCCTAAAACTACTTAAAAAAAAAATCTAGTAATTAAAACAAAACTAAATTATATTCTGCATAACTAAATATTTAAAGTAGCCGTAGCAGTCACTTCTTGGCAAACCTGAAGTACAGAGTCCGGACATTTATATCTGTACTCAAGGCATCAGGCAACACTGAGAATGGCTAGGACACAGCACAGCAGTCGCTGGGGTGGAAGTCTACGTATCTGTGGGCTCTCCACCACTTACTCTTTATTAAGCTATGGCCATCTGAAGGGAATGGTGTTGGTGTGTTCAAACCAGGTCACTTCTCCCTCCCCCCTGCAATGAATTGTTTCATCATTTTCTTATTTCTTTTAGCACATTCAGAGTGTAACACGTTACCTTCTGGGCCTAGGGATGGGAAAGTGCAGGCGGGTAACGGGAAGAGGGAGGTCATCCTTTTGGGAGCGTCAGGCCCGGGCCCGACCTGCATGGAGCTGCAGGCAAAGCCAACATTCTGTGTCTGACAAGAGAGTTCTGCCATGGACCACACACCACTAGACACCAGAGGCTTGTAGCACAAAGATCTCAACAGAAGCAGGAATGGATTATGAATTCACAGCCTTAGATCATTTGGCTCTTTGCAGTGGTTCTTGACTGTGCTGCCAACGTGCCTTCCTGTGCTGAAGTTATCACTTCAACTGTATTATTTCTTCCTCTGTCTCACTTTTCTTACAACTTTTCCAAATCCTTCATCTCTTGGCCACCATCTTGCATTTCCTCAGGCATGACTGCAGTTTGGCCTTTGGTGATGTTTAGGAATATTCTCGTTTCTTTCAGAGTAAGCATGTTTCTGGAGCCTCACATAAACCTGTATTTTCCGGCCATCGGTACTCAAATTGTTGGCACCAGTTTTGCAGATTGTCCCAAGCCACTTTATTAACTGAAGGCAAATTGGTTGGCAAGGGAAGGATTGGTGTATTACAACAACCATTTTGGGGGAAAATCTTGAATTGTTCATTCATTTGAGGATGATGAACTTTGTCTCCGGTGTCTTCAGGCTGACTTATGAAGTTGAAAAAACACTTAGTTCCATTTGATGTTCTTCATCAGGCTCCTTATTAACTGGAACCAACGTGAGAACCACATTTTCTTCCTCTAATGTTGCCTCAGAGAAATTCTTGTTGTTTTCATAATTTGACTGCCACTTTTCTAGGAACGTTCAGAGGAAGGCAAAGCCAGTAATGTTAGGATATCTTCTGCTCACTCCTTTTCACCTCTTCATTTGGCATTTTAAGGTTATTTGTTCAAAACTCAAACTCTTGATTCCCAACCCTGTTCCAAACCTGTTCCTCCCATAGTCTCCCCTGTCTTACCAATTTGTAACTTGATCCTTCCATTTACTCAGGGTGAAAAACTTGGAGTCAGATCTTTCTTCCTGTACACCTAATTCCTCAGTAAATCATATCAATTCTACTGCCAACTATATAAAGAAAGATAAAACTCCAGATGGAAGAGATAAAACAAAAATGTATCAACAGACATGGAAGAAAATGTAGATGAAATAAAGAGTAGAAGAAAAAAAGGAAGTGAAATTATAGCTGGGAAAAAAAAAGAAGCAGGGAGTCCAGATGGAATCACTATTATTCTTTATATATATAATGTATATATTATATATATAAAATATATTTTATGCTTATATATATTATGCATTTTATATTATATATATTTAAATGTTTATATGTATACATATTTAAATGTGTGTGTGTGTGTGTGAGAGAGAGAAAGAGAGAGAGGGAGAGAGAGGACTTGAGGTGGGCTCTGTGCTGACAGAAGAGAACCCAGTTCAGGGCTTGAACTCATGAACTGTGAGACCATGACCTGAGCCAAATTCAGATGCTTAACCACTTAACCAACTGAGACACCCAGGTGTCCCTGGAATTACTTATTATTCTTATTCAGTAAAATTTGCTGAAGTTGTGTATGTTTTATATTTTCTCATATAATTGACTTTATAATTTTTTGCTGATCTTTGTCTCCACCTACATTTGATTTACCTTTGTGTAGGAGAAAACAAGCCCTTGTTAACCAGTAGTAGCTAGGGGGAAAATTTTTATTTTTTGCCATGCTTTGTGAGGTTTTTGAATTGTGTTTACAGGTATATTCAGGTACATTCAATTATAAAAATACTTGCAGTTTTGCTTTTATTTTTATTCCTATATCTGGTATATGCAAAAGCCTAAATAATGTATCATTATCCAGATTTCTTGTATTATTCCTACTGAATAGTAAAGCAAAATAATTGATTTACTAAATGTTTTTAGCAGTGATTAGGCCAAGTGTTAGATTTTGAAATTTATTGGTTTGTTTTAATAATTTTTTAATTTTATATTTTCTATCTGACTATAGCTAAGTTCTCTTTTTATATTTGAAAGGTGTTAGTAAAAGTATTGATATTTCAAAATGGTTCTGCATTTCAAATTTCAATCCATTATAATGTGGGAGTTACTGCCCCTGGATGGTATGTTTGGAGGTTGTTGTATGTTCTTGAAGTTTACTGGTTGATAATTTAAAAAAGAGAAGAAAAAGACCTAAAAATATTACCTCTTCTTTAATAGCCTCCTTGTAGATTAAATTCTCTGTACTGATAGCAAATCTAAAGCAATCCTAAGCATCTATTTTAAATTATTTTTTTCCTAGTAATTAGTCCTAGTGTTCCAGGTAATCTTAGGGGGAAAGTAAAAACTTCCCACCTGAAGATTGGAAAGAAAAGAACAGCCAGTGTTTTAAACCTGTTTTGCTTACAAGTATAAAACTTAATGGAGAGACTTCTTCCTGTGACTGATGGCATTGAAGCTAGTAAAGTTCTTAAGATCACAACTGTGGAGTCTTTGATCTGGATTTGGATCCTGGCTCTACAGTGACCTTGGCCAAGTTATTTAACTTGTCTGTGCTTCAGTTTCTAATGTGTAAGTTGTGAATAATACCTAAGAATTTGGAGAGGAAAAAATTGGGTAATACCTGTGAAGTATTTGGAATAGTCCCTGACTCAGAATAAATGCTTAATAAATGCTTTTTGTTATTACTGTTGGTGGTATTATCACTAGTACCACAATCATGATCGTTACTGAGACTGTTTTGAGTGATAAGTGGAAATCAGAGTAGCCTGCAGAATCGGAGTAGACTGCTACATGAGAAGGCAAAGCCGTGGCTAGATTTTTTAGAACTTATGTGTATAGACAAGGAGGCATTATTTTACAGTTATGATAATGCACAAATTTATGTTACTTTGGTTTAGTTAAATAACACCAGTCCTGTAGCCACTTGGTTCAAATTTTTGTTACCATAGTATATTAATTTTGAGTAATTGTAGAAAGTGAAAACTTTGCTGTTAACTCTTCAGTGCACTGTCACTACATAAGTACAGGATCAGTGACCAGTCACATCACTTCATTCACATTCTGTTGATAGTGGTCACAGCATGTCTGTTGCTTAGTTAACTCTCAGACCACAGAGTGTGTTGTTGTGTTGCTCCTTACCGCTCAGTGGGAAACCTCCCGAACATTTCACAAAAATGGATAATTGAAAGAGTTGGCCAACAAAGATCAAAGTGCAGGAAAGAAATGGAAAGTGGTAATGTGGAAAGTGAAATTTCATGCAATCTTAGAAGATTTGGAAATGGTGACAGCAGAACGAGAACAGGACGAGACCTAAGCCCTGTGTGAAGCTGTGGTATGAGCCGTTCTGAAAAAGTCTGATAGACTCTGATGGACTCCATCATCTTTAAGTTCAGTAGTAATAGAAAGGTGCTTATGGTTGAAATGAAGCATTTACTTCTACTTTGGATGAAAACTGCAACAAAAACTAAAATTCTAGTTAGTTTTGCTAGCGTTTAAGCCAACATTTTGAAGTTAGTTGCCACATTGAATGGGAATGATAATTACAGGACTGGAGACAATGCAGTTTCTTAGCTAAGTTTTGGAAGAAATATGGTAGAAGCATGCTGTTAAAAACATTCATGCATCATGACAGGAAGCAGCAGTGAATAGTATGCATGTGGCATGGCAGAACCTTTAGTGCCCTGTGCAAATAACTCTGCGGGATTTGAACGGGATGTAGATGGAATTAGAAAGGAATAGGACCACGGGAATGTTGACATTGCCGCTATTCAGTGGAATCTAGATAGGCAGGCAGAGGATTAATCTAGCAGCATAAATAAAGTGGTTGCGATGAAAAGGATGAATGTCGCAGAGGAGGTGATGCCAGCAAAAGCTCCACATTAAAGGAGCCCTCGGAGACCTTTCATAACATTAAAAGTGCAAAGGAGAAAATATTGGAAGCTGATTCAGACTTAGAAAGGAACGTGAGTTCCTCAAAGAAAAGATGCTTACCCCATGTTGTGAATTGTATGAGAGGAAAGCAAGCACTGTTCAAGCTAGTCTTAATAATTGTTTCCAAAGAAGCAAAACACCTTAATTGTCAACGTTTCTAAGCGCTTTAAGTTACAAGGGGCTAAATAAGTTTCACTTTTTTTCCTCCATTTCTTTATATACTTAAAACTGACAGTAAAGAGTTTTTTAAAGTTTTGACAAAACAACAAAAAAGTTGTTTGCAAAACAATCATAATTTTTCCCATTGATTATAACATCGCTTTGTACAGTTTTGGCTTGTGTGGTTATTTTAATGGTTCCTCATACTGTGCGCAGTGAGGAATACCTGTGTATCTATCTCTACTTGATCCCTTTAGTCAGGGAAAAGCAATCCCAACATTTCTCACCTGGAAGACTTTTCCAACTATCTTTTTTTTTTTTTTTTTTTTTTTTTTAACTTCTTTAGTGTGAGACTGGGATTCCAGTTTTTTCAGAATTTAGCTTGTAGTGTGTTTGTATATTCTGAAAAGAAATCTAATTGACTTACAGCTTTTCTTTGTATTTCTGTTTACCTCCTTCTGACATACTGTCACTTTTCATTTTAACAACGAAAGTTCAGTTAAGAGACAGTGTTCTTTGACTGGTATTGATAGATGTTTGCCTCCTTTCCTTTTCCTTTCTTCCCTTCTTAATTTTTATCGGTAGTCTTCTAGCAGCATAAATGGAGGTAAATAGAATCCTAATCATTTGATGGACTAAAAGCAAAAGTAAAAAAATCCAGTTTCCTGTTGCAGGACATTAACATACCATCTTTGTTTTTCTCACTTTTTTCCATTTCTGAAGTCTAAAGCAGTGCTAGATGTGCTGAGTTTAGGTGATTGTATGGATGCTAACTTGCTGTTAAAAGCTCTGTTTTGAGTAAAAACTCATAGGTATTATGGAAGGCTAAACTTTCTCTGTTTTTTTTTAAGTTTTTTTTTTTTTTTTTTTTTTGGAGAGAGAGAGAGAGACAGACAGACAGCATGAGTGGGGGAGGAACAGAGAGAGAGGGAGACCCAGAATCTGAAGCAGGCTCCAGGGTTTGAATTGTCAGCACAGAGCCCGATGGGGTGCTCAAACTCACAAACCACAAGATTGTGACCTGAACCAAAGTTGCTGCTTAACTGATTGAGCTACCCAGGCACCCCAGACTTTCTCTTCTTAATAGTGGCAATTGTAATAATAATTTATAATTGGCAACTGCTTTATAGTTTACAGTGTATTTTCACCATGAGGTTTTTCATCTTTACGTTAACAGTGAGCCTGTAAGCAGATAACATTTGTATTTCAGAAATGTTGAAAGTGAGATGTTGCAGTGTATAACTTGTCCTGGGTCACATAAGGAATTTATAATCTTTTCTGATAGGCTAGGGAGACGACAGAGTTCAATGTATAGAAGACCAGCAGTTTTGGATCATGGATATGGACTTGCATCCCAGTCCTTTAACGTAATAGCTTTGTTCTGGCAAATCACTTCTACCTTCCTGAAAACAAGCTTTGTCATTTTTCATATGCAGATTGTCTTGAAATGTAAAATGCAGTAATATGGTAATGTCTGACTTAAGGTTGGCTTGGGCTCAGTTGGTTAAGTGTCTGTCTCTTGGTTTTGGCTCAGTCATGATCTCACAGTTTTGTGAATTCGAGCCCTGTCTTGGGCTCTGTGCTGGCAGCATGGAGCCTGCTTGGGATTCTTTTTCCCCTCTCTTTCTACCCCTTCCCTGCTTGCGCTGTTGCTGTCTCTGTCTCTGTCTCTCTAAAAATAAATAAACTTAAGAAAAAGTTAAGTATCTGTTACAATTAATGTAATAATATAATATCTCATTCTAAGGAGGTTTGATTGCAAGTTTTGGTCAGGTCAGCCTATTTACTACATTATAAATAATGTTGGATATGCCTCATCTGTGCTTTATACAGCAGTCCTAGAACTTACCATATCAGGTTGTAATTCCCTGTTTACTTGTATTTTCCTCCTCCAGTAGACTGTGAACTGCTTGAGAAAACAGGTGTGATGGCAATTTTCTACATTATTTATAGAGTTAACAAGGAAAGGTTGAATGCTTTGACCTCCCCAATGAAACACTTAATATCTGCATTAGGTGTTTGTGGTACTAATAATATCTATCTAATTACTGACACATTATTCCTAATAGACCTCGCTTGTCTCTGTAGGAAGCCTGATGTACTTTAATGAAATATAATTTTGGAAATGACTAATACAGCTTGATGGAGAAAAATTGTGCAGTCTTCGTGTTGGAAGAACTTACTTAGAGTTCATATATTATACCTCTCCCATTTTCTAGAAGAGGAAGCAGAGGCTCAAGGGAGTTAGGTGCTTTCTCTAAGGTCACACTCCTGGTTGGTGGCAGGATTTTTTGTTTATAACCCAGGAAAAGAGCAGCACATCAAAGATCATCAAAATAAAGTGAGAGCTGTTGCCATTTAAGGAAAACCTAAACTTCCAAGGCTCTTTTTGCAGTAGAATTTAACATAAGAATATTAAGAAAATATAAAATTGTACCAATTTTACCATTCACCTGCAAGTGCCTGGCAAAAAAAAAAAATGATGAAAAACTAAGTTTTCAAAAGAACAAAAAGGGATGCATACTAGATTGTTAACATTGGCTCTTAAGGGGGCTGACATTAGAGAAAGGATAAATTATATTTTCTTTATATATTTTGGTATCCATTAATTTTTTACAACAAGTATATGATAGTTTTTAATTCAAAAACCCTATAATATACAAATCTGTTCTTAAAAAAGCCATGAGAGATGCAAGCCAAAGCAAAGCATATGGTATTGTGAGAGAAGTCTTCTGACCTCATTGACCTGACTTCTTAGTTGAGGGGACCAAATTTTATATTTGAAAAAAAAATTCACTCTTTTATTCTTGCTTAGCAAGTATTTAAGCAATAGTATAAGAAATAGTACAGTAAATTACATAATTAACATTTAATTTGTACAGTGTATATTATAGGAATTAATAGGGAGATTTTTCGTTGTATAGTAATTGTATTAAAATTATGAATATTGAAGTATTTTTTAGTAGATTCCATTTTGTTCAGTGGTACACTAATATGTTTGAACTTTATCTTTGTCATGTACTTGATTGATTTTGGATGCCAAAAGAGAACCATGAGCATGGTATCCTCAAGTACTCACAGGAAGTATATATTGTTTTACCACTTACTAGACTCATAATTGGGATAAGACTTGTTCATGGAAGAAAAAGCTGTGCTATTAGAAAGGTAAACTTTCAGAAAATAAAAAGGATCAGATAAAGTATTGATGTGTCAGCTGCCAGTATTTTGAAATGAAAAAAATCTTAACATATTTATTTACATTCTCTATCTCTGTATGAAATGTTCCATAGCATATTTAAAAATTTTGGAGAGCTGCAATACAAACACTCTAGTTAAAGTGTGGCTATGTGTTGTTGGCAGAGGGATACTGAAGACAGATCACATTGCCTCTAGATTTATAAGACCTATTTAATAGGGAAAAGAATTTGAGTAAATTGTCAAATTTCTCTAGACTCTACTTTTCTTACCTAAAAGCAGAAATAATAATAGTCTAACAAAAATAAAAACGTTAGATTTAGCTAAATTTTAGAGCTTATGAAAATCCTTCACAAATAAAGTGGTAGTATTGATGGGATTCCTAAAGCTTCTCTAGCATCAGGAAACACAGAACAAAGTAAATAGTTAATCGTATATAGTATGTTGGATAATATCTTCACTAATATACTAATACATTTAGTAATGAGCTTCATATAACTTTTTTTTCAAACTTAAGGTATAATAAATATTAACAGGCTACTCAGTGAAATTGACTGTTGAAGGCCAGGGTAATTGTTTCTGTTAATCTGGCTTGATACAAAGAGAGAGCACAGTCTTATTATTTTTTTTTTAATCTCCTTTTTCATTTAATTGGGTTGGTTGATTTTGATCTGTATGTTTAAAATAACTCCAAGGCAAATAAAGTCTCATTTCTACCTAGAAATTAATTCATATCTCACTACTATGTTTTGTTTCAGTCAGTAATTTGTGGCCATTTTATCACAGTTTCTGATCATTGGTAATATTTTACATGTAGAAATAAAGATCTGGGAATTTAGATAACTTATTTCTATGTGATTTTATTATGTACCTCAATGAATTCTTTTTTTTGTGGTGTTTCTTTAAAAAAACCTAAAGCTACTTGTAAATACAGAGCTCAGATTGTGTAGTTATTATAAAAAGGCTTTTTGCTCACTGGGCTTCTATATATTCTTGATACCTTATTTGTCCTTTTTTTTCCCCCCCAATATTTTCAGATGTTTTGGAATGTTATTAAGCCCAGGTCGAAACGTGAAGAACAGTGACATGCATTTACTGGATATGGTAATGATAATCTTAAGCACATTAACCAAGTATAGATGATAGTTATTTTATATTTTAGAAGTATTTTCTATTTAAAGATTTTGTCATATTGTCAAAATTGTTTCTAACTTTCAGCTGTGTGGTAGTACTAATTAGATTTGGAAACCCAAACTTAAAATTACTTATGAGGGAGAGATTTAGGAAAATTTCCACCAAAAAATCATATGCTAAATTAAAGCAAATAAAAGGATAGTGTTATGACAATGTCCATCTATTCATCTATTTAGGTTTTTAGGAAGATAATCTTTTCTTTGAGCCAAAAATAACAAGTACATGATTATAACAGGCATGCTTAGAGTGAATATGGTGCCTTTCATTTATTTTAATGCACTATTATTATTTGAGGACTGTGATGAATGCTTTTGTTTTCTTTAAAGCACTTCCATTTTTGAATTTATACTCCTTGGTAACCTGTCCTTAGCAAAGTATATTTACTGTAGTTGTATTTGTTTAAGGAATGTTCTTGAAGGTTAATATATATTTGAAAGTTGATG
Organism: Panthera uncia; assembly: GCF_023721935.1. Classification (NCBI taxonomy): domain Eukaryota; kingdom Metazoa; phylum Chordata; class Mammalia; order Carnivora; family Felidae; genus Panthera; species Panthera uncia. The sequence goes on from NC_064813.1 coordinate 15,844,742, forward strand.
TTTGATATGAAAATAGTATACTATCTTTTAAACAAAAATATTGTACTTAACGAAAACATTTACTTTGTGATTTAGAAATGTAGGAAATAGAGTATTAGGTATAAAGTAGTTAAGTATAAAGTGACTTGACTGAGATTTTTTACACTTACCGATAGATAACAAGCACTACGTGTTTTCATCTTTTCAGCTGAGTTTTATAGATGTCAATTAAATATCATCAATTCTGTCAGCTTTTTAGAGTTATTCCCTGGTAATGTCACATTGATTTTCTAGTGGCCCTACAATGGTTCGTTGAACCTTTTTTTGAATACATAATTGTGTGGCAAGCATTGTGTGGAGTTCTGGGCTTATAGCTATGGTAAAACATAGCTCTTACCATGTGTGGGTTCATAGATTTGTGATGGAAGCAGATTCTTAAGTGTGTAACTACAGCAGTAGGTTAAGTGCTCTTCTAGATTGGTACAGTGAGCCACAGAAATACAGAGGAAGCATTGCACAGATAGGTAAGGTAAGAACAAACCAGTTCCACTGAATGTGAAAACAAGTCAGCTTTCTTCCATCGCTCTTTACAACCTACCACTAATACAAGTGGTTTTACCTAAGGCAAGTCATAGCATTTTGGAGTCCTGAAAATTCCATAAGGAGGTAGTTTAGGAACATGCAATACAAGTTCCTAGGTCTTAGTTAGTCATGGTCTTTTGGAGTTTAAAAGATTAAGGTGAATCACTGGCAGAGAAACCTAAATGCAGATTATAGAATTACAGACTGGCATTGAACTTCCTGGTCTTGAGTGTCTTTGGCAGAGCAGTCCTCCACTTTGAAGAGTCCATGTTGAAATCAAAGGGTTCGTCAGCATTGAAGCTTCTGTACAACAAATAGTTGATAAAATTGGGAGGGTTTGTGTTTGCAGTTATCAGTAGTTGTGATTTATTACTGATCTTTGTGCTATCTTACTACATGGCTATTGAGCTTTGACTAGACCACATCTCATAAAATGGAACTTATTACCTTATAATGGAAACTATGGGACAGTTCTGATTATTACGAAGTCAATTCTTTGTAATCACCAGAAGTCCTATCCCTTATAAGTTAGCCTAATTAGCCTTGGTTCTTCCCTCTAGAGCAAGATGTTGTGTTCTTCTATGACTCGTTTAATTATGTGAACACTTTGAAAACAAATTTCACTTTCTTGCACTTTTTTTTCTGACAGACTTTGAAAAATCCTACAATTGTATTTAGTTTCACAATTTGTGAGACTTTTCTTTTTATCTTGAACAATTTTTAAGAATGCTAACTTTTCTTCCCTGTGAGTATTTTCTAATAAGCAAGATCAATTGAGACATTTTGTAAGTTTATAAATTTAGTTTAATATAAGATCTACATGAAAGAGAAAGTCATATTTATAGGTGAAAATATATTTTAGTCAAATGTCCATATTACACATATATATTATATAAACAAAATCATGTATAAATAAAATTTGTTTTTTTGGGGATACAAATAACAGAGACTCCATTGTCTTCCAGTAGTGAGAATATTTTTGGTGAATATCCTTGTACTGTAGGAATAAGGAAATGAGAATTTTTGATCCACAGCCATTGATACAGTTGGTGAGGAAAATTTTCCCTTTACCCTTCAAGGTTCTTTTGGCTAGTCTAAGAATTAAACTGACATGAGACAGATTAACAAGAGAGAATTAAATTTAATTCCATATGTGTTGGGGCTTCATAAGAATATGGTGCCTACAGGTAGTCAGGCAATGAGGTTTATATGCCATTCTGAGCTAAGGAGAAGGGGTAGAAGTTGGGGACCTCAAAGGGAAAGGAGACAGTCCATAGGAAGATGAAAAAAAAGTAAATGTTTGGCAAATAAATGTTTACTAGACCACTCAGAAACCATGGGACGTAGGAATTTTAACAGACTTTGCTAAGTTCCTCCCTATTTCACCTGCTTTATTTTATACTGTAGTTATCTATGGTCACTATAAGGGGGAGGTCAGAGGTTCTTTCCCAGTCTTTTGTTTTTTAAAATAATCAGACTAAAAATAGCCTACATGCCAAAGAGATACATTTTGAGGTGCCAAATTTTACTCCCCTTTAGTACCTAGGAAAAGCATAACTGCAAAGTACCAAGAAGAGCTGAAAACTCAGTAGAGCCTGGTTTCTTGGAACTGGAATGTAATTTAAAAGTCCTAGAAATGCCTCGGAAAGCTTGTGGAGCTTTACAATTAACCATTTATTGACACTGGGCCAGTAGCTGGACTCACAGTTACAAATTCATTTATATTTTAATCCAGTATGCTTATAATCTTTGTGTAGAAAAGCAGAAATAAAATTTTCATGAAACCGTTCTTACCCCTTCCTTAGGTGTATGAGGAACTCTATTTTTCTTCTACTTGACTTAAATGTCTGGTCATAATCCACTAAATTGATTTGATGATCCACAAATGAGTCACAAATTGCTGTTTGGAAAACATTAGCCTCTCAGCTCCCGAGGGTCAGGATCATTTTGTTTTCCTTGTTGGATACTTAATAGGCATAGACCATGGCTTATAGTAGGCTCATATTTGCTTAACAAATGGATAGATTAACACAAACTTACATTTTTTACTTTTTCTGTGTGTTATTTCTTTCCAGTACCGTGTGTCTGCTTTACCCTACTGTTTGCCTACTTGACCTCATAGCTTCAGCTTGCTCATGACTTGACAGTTCATTTGTGGCTTACTGTGTTCTCCGGCCTCTGTGTTATGCCCTTTCTGCTATGTTCCCATTGTAAACTGCCACATTCTGTCTGTATTTCCTAGTTTATTTTCCTAAGAGGAGGGCACCTAGGGTTCCTGCCTTTTCTAGTTTGGGTAGAGACTTAGGTTGTCCGGATGTCCCTTACCTGCTGTCCCTGATTTTGTCAGCTCTGCTTGTGGTGGAGACAGAAGAGTTAGGAAGAACTCTTCAGCAGTTAGGAAGAACTCTTCAGCAAAGACAGTTGAAGAAGCATCTTTTTTTTTTTTTAATTAAAATATTTTTGAAAATGTTTGTCATTTTTTTTTTTTTTTTTTGAGAGAGGGAGAGTGAGAGAGAGAAAGCCAGGGAGGGGCATAGAGAGAGGGACAGAGAAATCCCAACCAGGCTCAGCACTGTCAGCGCAGAGCCCGATGTGGGGCCTGAACTCTTGAACCATGAGATCATGACCTGAGCCAAAACCAAGAGTCAGACGCTTAACTGACTGAGCCACCCAGGTGCTCCAAGAAGCATCTTTATCAGAGGCTGGGAGCAAGCCAGTCTGTGTGATAGAAAGGTCTAGTTCAATAACAAAAATGCAGTACTTGATGAGGAGAAACTGTTATTGAGGGCTTTTGATGTAAGACAGTATTATTGCGGTGGTGTATTATGAGAACTACAAAGACATAAAAATACAGATGTTTGAGTTAGGCTATTTTGGTTATAAGAAACAGAGATCCACTTAGAACACCTTGAAGATAGAAGAGGTTATTGATCTTCATGAAATTGTACCTAAACACTGCAAAGTGGTTTTTGCTATTTGGACTTTTCCTGTCTGCCTCATGTCCCCCCATGGGCTTGCTCTTTCTTTGAGTCTCTTTTTTTTGCTTGAGCTCCTTCTCTTTTTTTCACTGCTGCCCTTGATCCCGAAGATCTGGTGCTCTGCCCCCCCCTGTCTTTCTATACCTCCTTCCCTCCCCTCCCCCTTTCTGTTTCCTTCTTTCTGTCTCCTCTTTCTCCTTCTCTTCCCCTTTCCCTCCTTGCCTTCATCTCTCCCTCCCTGCACCTTCTCTGCCCCTTTTCTTTCTGCTCCTCACTCTTCTTCCTTCCTTCCCTGTCTCCCAGTATCTGCCTTTGTATTTTGACTGCATGATCATTTTTAATGGTTTTTTGTTTTTCTCCGTTTCTCTCCTACCACTTAACGGTTTCCTAATACTCTACTCTTCTTTATGTGTTCTTTCCTACTTTTTAATTTCTGTTATCACTTCATTTTTTATGTGGCCTGTCAGTGCCTGGCTTCTTATTAAAACCTTTCAGCTCCACTGCTGACTGCCTACTTTTCTTGGTGTTTGTTAATTGAAAGAAATAATTTGATTGGGCTCACTCATCTTTTTGGAGTCAAGCATGGCACAAGCTCTTGTTCAGAAATGGATTGGGTTTTTTTGGGGGTCAGATGCCCATTCTTGTTTTGAATGGGGACCTAATGAGAAGGTAGAGAGGATAGGCACAGGGAGGGAGAGAGGAAGGGGTGGGGAGACAGAGAGAGAATGAATATGAATATATGAAAGTGTTGAAGGTGCTGAGTGAATTTCCTTAACGTGGCCTTGAGTGTACTTCATCTCCGGAATGCAGGGTCCCTGCACTCAAGCTGTACAGTTCGATTAGTGAAATACCACCAATACATTAGGAAAATAAACACAATAATTACCAAATGACAAATAATTTTATAGGGATTCAGAGAAGCTTCTGTGTTGGGGTAAAATTGGAAAAACAGTATTTATCTTTGTTTTAGTCTGATACTTCTAGCACTCTATTCATAATATGAGGAAATGGGCACAGGAAATTTAAAGTTCTGTAGATAATACACTTTTGCATATGCACATACTTGTATGCTGTGTGCCGTTCTCCCGTGGGCACACCTCTAACCTCCCCTCCCCTGCACACGTACATACATGCACGTAACTGTATATGATCCTGCTTTCACGATAGGAGTTGCCGGCTTCTTCAGTGAGGGTCAGGAGTGGGCTTAGTAGGAGCCTGAAAGAGTGGAGGAGATGAAGAAGGGGAGAAGGAGTGAAGGGAAGGAGGGAGCAAGTATAAGAGTGAATGGGAGATAATCAACTTGGGTGTTGATTACCTCTATTAGCCTCCTAACATTGGTTACTGATCGTAAGCCAGTATACAAGTATCCAACATAGATAATAGAAAAGTATGAACTTTCAGAAGTGTTAATTGTGATAAAGTAAATTAATATTTTAAGAATATACTATAAGTTAGAACACTGGAAGAAAAATACCGCTTTTCTGTTGACTTACTGTTAATTCAATTTAAATATCTTCAGTGAGATGTACACTATAGTTTTAATAGAAACTGTGGACAACCTTGTATGTAGGTATATGAAATTATGACCAGAAGTCTAAGATAAATATAACTTCACTCCAATATTATGTTTTTGTGAGTCAGTATATGAAGGTACAGCTCCTTCTATCCAAGAGGTACGTGTCTGTAAATAGAAACTCTGAAGAAAGCCTTAGAATTTAATAAGGAAAGAAATGCTTTTGTAGGGTGGTGAATAATACAGAAAAAAATCCATTTGTAAATCCAAATTTTATTAAATTTGATTGCTTAAAGTAAGATATGTTTATAATTTAAAATGGTGATTTTCCTGATGCATGTATTCTCAGTAATTTCTGTCTGAATTTTTATAGGAATCCATGGGAAAGAGCTATGATGGAAGAGCTTATGTTATTACCGGCATTTGGAACCCCAATGTGCCAATATTTCTGGCACTTAATGAAGAAACCCCAAAAGGTAACTTTTCTCAAATTATTCATTATTATTTGCTTTAAATTTTATATTATGGTCAATGTTGTTTTGCTGTGTTTTTAAAAATTCTGGAGCTTATTTAAAATGAAGTTATTTACATTTCAAAGTCTTTATTTTTTATTTTTAAATGTTTATTTATTTATTTTGAGAGACAGCATGAGCAAGGGAGGGACAGAGAAAGAGTGAGAAACAATCCCAAGCAGGCTCTTTGTTGTCAGTGCAGAGCCTGATGTGGGGCTCAATCCCACAAGTGGTGAGATTGTGACCTGAGCTGAAATCAAGAGTTGGATGCTTAACCAACTGAACCAACCAGGAGCCCCATACATTTTGCAGGTTTTTAAAAATACTTTATGCATTATGGGGAAAACCTCCACTTTCAAAAGAATCTTCCTCAAAGATATGTGAATTAGTTTTATTAGATTATGTAGAAAATATTTGGGGTTTGTGCTTTATATGTTACTATAGTGTTATTTTATTTTGAAGCAGAGTATGGAAGAAATAGGGAAAGCAAATTCTGGAATTTTGCATATCTTTGGTAACTGTTCTCTGTTTTCCTTATAGATTACTTATATTTTTTATTTTTAAATTATTTTTCCAGTCTTTTGACCTTTGGGATCTTAGTAATGTGTATTCAGGATTTCATTTGTGGTAAATGCTTTTTTCTGCGTTGTTTACCTTTTCATTTTGTTAGACATGTCTAGTGTTAAACGATAAGTTTATGAGTGGTAAATAGTACATCTGTCATTCTTCCCATTGTGTTTATTTTTATTCCTACTTTATCCAGATATCTGTTAATTGTCTGTGTTTTTTACCCCTCTGCCATCTGTCCTTAAACTAAAATTTAAATTTTTACCTCATGAGTTACAACTAATGTTATAAGTTACACTAAATGCTTTACTGTGATTTAACCAATAATTTGTATTGAGAAAATAACGGATCCATTGGCTTGATCTTTTGTCTTATATTCGTTTCTTTATATCCACAGTAGATTTTTGGTTAAAACAGGAACATTAATGAATACTAATGTAGAAATATATTAATGAAGAGCATTACATGGTAATTATTCTCAAATTTCTTTAGCAAGAATATTTACCAGTTGCATAAATTGCATGCATTTGATCACACATGAGCTGTCTATTTCAAAATGAGGGCTAAAAAGATAGAAAAATAATAATGATTATAGAGCCTTTCATGTATTAGGAATAAATAATTTTTACACCCACAGTTTGTAAATTCTGCCTACAGGCTTGTAAAGACCAGCCTGTAAACTTCTGTCTTATAAGCATTCAGAAAGTAAACATGAAAATGAGAAAAATAAGCCAGTTGATAATTTTGAAGAATAAAATATAAGAACTTCAAATAGTGAGTTATAACAGCAATTTTTATCTGTTTTTAATGTAACACATAGTTCAGTTTGATTTTGTTCTTTAATAAATCTTTGGTCTTCTATCAGAAGATAATATATTTTAAAGTTTATTTGTTCTATTAAAATAAACTTAATACTATATTACAATAATATTCTTATCCAAAAGATAATGTATTTTAAATTTAAAATTATTTCATATGCCATAAAAAACACTGACTTGATTTCTAAAATTTCCAAATGATGTCCCTGAGATTATAACTTACTCAAAGGATTCATGAATAAAACTTTGACTTCTTACAGAAGAAGTTGAAACTCTGGAGATGAAATGTCTTAGATCTTTTCACTGTACCACCAAGCTGTGTTTTGTATTCTGTTTTGTGTTATTGTCTCTTACACTTTGATAGTACTCTCCTTGGACTTTAAGGTCTGCTAAGTCAAGTACAGTGTCTAGTGAATCCTCATTTCTCTTGAATTTGCAGGTAGAATGCTTGCATTTAGTAAGAATGTAATGAATTTTTTGTTGAATTTGACATTAATAGAAGTGTAGTTGACATGCATAAATGTATAATGTTTTTTAAAAACACTATTGAAGGTTTCTTCTAATGGGCTTTGTTATTTGAGCTTCGAGAACTAAAAATGCTGGACAAAATAAAATTTAAAAATATTTAAGAAGTAGCAAAGAAATGACAATATGGAATAGCCAAACCCAGACTGAAAAACCCAATAAGAGGAGCCTGGCTGGCTTAGCTGGTAGAGTGCATAGCTTTTAACCTCAGGATTGTGAGTTCAAGCCCCCACACTGGGCATGGGGCCTACTTAAAAAAAAGAAAAGGAAGAAAAGAAAACCAATGAATCTCAAGTAGGGTAAATAAAACAAAATAAAACCCGTATTTCAGCCTATTGTGAAACTAAAGGAAACCATTAGACACTAGCCTACAAGATTCTAGATCTAAATTAAAAAAGGCTATGGTGGTTCAGTTGGTTAAGAGTCCCACTCTTGATTTCTGCTCAGTCAAGATTTCATGATTTGTGAGATTGAGCCCCAGTTTGTGAGATCGAGCCAGGCATTGGACTCTGCACTTCCTCTCTCCCTCTCTCTTTGCCCCTCTTCTGTTCATTCTCTCTCAAAATAAAGAAACACACTTAAAAAAAACATTAAAAAACTTAAAAAAAATAGAAGTCTGTGGCCAAGTAAGCATTTTAATTTTTTTTTGAGGTTTTATTTATGTACTTGAGAGAGACAGAGAGAGACAGCACAAGTTGGGGAGGGGCAGAGAGAGAGAGAGAGAGTGAGAGAAAGAATCCCAAGCAAGCTCTGAGCTACCAGTGCAGAGCCTGATGTGGGGTTTGAACTCATGAAACTGTGAGATCATGGACTGAGCTGAAACCTGGAGTTGGATGCTGAACTGACCGAGCCACCCAGGTGCCTCGGCCAAGTAAACATTTTAAATAATAACTGAAATTGTGACTGATAGCACTATATTATTGCCTAAAATTACTTGCCAAGACTCTGATATAGATATATAACTGTACAGAAGAACCTTAATCAGTGTTTTTCCTGAACATACAGTGAGAGGACAATGAGGGTACTGACAGACCTTAAAGCATATACAACATTGCATAGGCATTTTCCTGTACAAATTTAGCATCGTGAAGGTTGAACATCTCTTTTGATTTGACCGTCCTCATGCATCTCATCAAAGTGAATAGTTTCTTGTATCTCTTTTTATAAGATGAAAGGGCAAATTCTTGTGATTTTCCAGAGTTTTTTTGGGAAATTTGAAAGATAGTTTTTGTGTAAAAGAAAATTACATCTTATCTGAAAATTTTATTTTTTATATTAAAGACCTGATTTGTGGAAGGAAAAAGTAAGGTTGTCAGAGATTTTGACCATTGGTTTAGATAGGATCATGAGTATTGAGAAGCATACTTGGAAAACGTGTTTGTTTACCCATTTAATCAAAGAGACAGTACAACATTTTAAATTAAACATAGATGGTAACATGATTGGAAAGGACCTTAGTTTTTTCATAAGTGGGGAACCTTTGTTTTCTTAAATAGTCAAGGAATGATAAAGACATCATAATGTATGTACGGAAAATTTCTACTGCAGATAAGCGGGTGTACATGACTGTGGCAGTGGATATGGTAGTCACAGAGGTGGTGGAGCCTGTCCGCTTTCTCCTGGAGACTGTCGTACGGGTGTACCCTGCAAATGAGCGATTTTGGTATTTCAGCAGAAAGACTTTCACAGAGACGTTCTTCATGAGGTTGAAACAGGTAGGACCTTTTGTTCTTTTCGTATAATACCCTGTATTTTTTTCTAGTATTTTAACACCAAGATAATTTTGTAAGTAGTGATAAAAAGCAATAAAATTGTTAGTATAATCAAGTGATGTTTATTGTCAACCAATAGAATATTTGAAAAAGCTACATCTAGGTAATGTAAGTTAAAAGAAAAATGGGATAGTATAATAATTATGTACTTTATTCACTGGAAACCTGTAATGTGTACATGTGAAGTATCCACATACTTAACTGAAATACTGATTTTATATATAAAACAACATCCTTTTATAGATAGTTTTTTAAAACCAAAAAACCAGAACACAGAAATAGCATATCTTTATAAAGTTATAATGAAACATTTCCAAGTAATACCTATTATTGTCATTATTATTTCTACCAATATATATATGAATATATATGAATCAGTAAGATTATAAAATTACTTTAATACTAAAATTAGCAAAAGTGGGGTTTCTTTGACATCCCTATATTAGGCAGTGTTAGGTAACATACATAATTTTTGTTTTGTAGTGAAGGACGGAGGTATCAATGAAAAATAGTTTGAATTCTAAGGGTCTGTTTTGTGAAATGAGGGTAAAATCCTCTATTTAAATAATGGAAATCCTTTATTTATTATTTAGTACTACCACTTCCCAAATTTAATAATGTTTTTGCTGCTTCATAGATGGTACTATGTGAAATGTAATGTGGTAAAAACAAGTGTCAGCATAGCGAACAAATAAAGAAGCCACTTACCTGTATATATGTATGTATGTACGTGTGTGTGTGTGTATATATATATACACATATATATACACACACACACACGTACACATATATATATATATATATATATATATGGCTCAGCTAGGTACTTTGAAATGATTGTGTTTTCTTTGTTTTTCATAAAATTACTAGAACAATGGTCTGACACAACTTTTATTACTATTTAGACCATTTCCTGTCTTTGTAGCATATTCTAGTGAAGATTATATGAACAGTATTCAAAATATTAGTCTCCTGAGTATCTTTTCATATTTTATTATGATATATTTTCCTCCCTCTCTCCCTTCTTATGTTTGATTTTTTTGGTAGCTTAATTGTTCTCTCAAGAATTCACTTGTTATTTTGAGCCAGAGGATTTTTCAGAGTTGTGTAAGAGTAAATAAAGGAGCTATGTAGAAAGTGGTCATTGTTCTTCCAGTGACAGTTAATAAATTATATGAATTCTTCCTTTCTGAGACCTGATAAAAAGTTAGCTTTTTCTTGGGGCGCCTGGGTGGCTTACTTGGTTAAGCGTCCGACTCTTGATTTCAGCTCAGGTCATGATATCATGGTTCGTGAGTTCCAGCCCCGTGTCAGGCTCTTTGCTGACAGTGTGGAGACTGTTTGGGATTCTTTCTCTCTCTGCCTCTCTCCTGCTCATGCTCTCTCTCTCTCTCTCTCTTTCAAAATAAATAAATTAACTTGAAAAAAAAGTTAGCTTTTTCCCATATATGTGTGTTGATGTATATACATATATGGCATGATAAATGAGAGTACTGTGATTTATATATTTACATAAATGTTAAGGATATATATTATTGTAAATTTTTATTATTAAATGTTATTTTCATATTTTAAAAATTACTGATGAGTGATTGAGTAGCAAGTAATTAAGCATTAAAAATACTGCATAAGGTTATTTCATGTGAATTAAGATTAAATTAGATTTACTTATAATCAGCTCTACTAAATGTGAGACTGATTTATTTTTTATGTTTATTTTTTATTCTTATATTGTGAACAATTTTATGCCAAAACAGTAGAAAATGTAGATTAAATGGACAAAATCCTCAAAAACACAATTTACCAAAATGATGGACATAAGACTAAATAGAAAATCTGACTTGTTGTATCTATAAAATATGTTGAATATGCAATCAGAATTTTTCCCACAAAGTGAACTCAGTATGAAAACTTTCACTGGTGAATGCCCCCAAAGCCTGTGCACTTGGGAAATGTACACACATACGGACATGCGTATACATGAACATGAGAACACACACACATGCATGTATACATACACAGGCTACACCAAACTACACAGGCCTTCCCCTGAGAATAGACAAAGAAGGAGTACACCACCCCCAAAGAACCCACCCCCCACCAAGACATTTTCAAGTTTTTATTAAATTCCAGTGAGTTAACATACAGTGTAATTATTAGCTTCAGGTGTACAATGTAGCGATTCAATACTCCATATTACACCTGGTGCTCATCACAAGTGTGCTGTGAAACTGGTTTAAATGAATATCAAATATGATGAAGATGATTCGTAACTTTAGTGGCATAATCCATGTTCAAGGAAAAGCTTGGGAAGCTATGGAGACTGAAGGCATACCTGCCCTGGGCAGGAATAAGGAAAATGAAAAAAATTGAAATCTAGGGAAGTTCAGTGAAGTACTAAAATTTATGTAGATAATTATTGCAAAGGCTGAGACTGTAACTCCTTATTGTAAGTCACACTATGTTGCTCTAAGGCCAGGCTACTTTCTTTCTTTCAGTATTTCAGAGACTGAGTCGGTTTGTGGCCATTGATAGTAATGTTGAGATGTTGGTCTAGACTAAACAGCATTGGTAGAAAGAAGGAATTAGGTGAGCATTGAATGCAGTTCATGGTTACCTTGGAAACTCTGGGTCCAGGCCATTCCTAATATTAAGGATTCAGAGGAGAATGGGTTAGTTTTAGTTTGAGTGATTTGGATTTCGGCACTTGGAATCCTTCTGGGATTACTGGATTTACTGAATAAACCCAGAACTGGTCCTCTACTCAAACAGGATTAGAACAGATTTCTGGGGGATAATAACATATTGGTTGGGATTCCCTATCCCCGAATTCTTTTTTTTCTTGTTAGTTTTCCTGCTCTCAAATATAGCAGGAGTTTATTTGTATGCTGAGGAATGTAGGAAAATATGACTTACACTAATTAGTGTCCATTTGGGGCCAAATGGCATTTTCATTTCATTCATTTTCCACTCACAGGGAGTGAAAAGAGCATGTAAGAAGGGGACTGAATCAAGAGGGTCTGGGAAAGTTTCTCAGAGAGAGCCTTATGACCTGAGTCCTGACAGAGGAGTAGAATTTAATTACAGTATGTGCAAATGCCTAGAGGGCTGGAAAGACTAGGGAGCACAGAAGAGGGGAAGACAGTAGGTGATGAGAGGAAGCTAGGTCCCTGATCATGTGGGAATTTGTAGTCCACGGTAAGGGTTTTTTCTACATCAGCTTTATTGAAGTATAATTAGCACACAGTACAATGCACCCATTTTATGAGTTTGGGCAAATTTATACACTTGAATAGCCACCATTAAAATTAACATAGGCAATGTTTCTGTTACTCTTAAAAATTCCATTTTGCTATCCCAGCCATTCCTCCCCGGGCTCAGCAGTAATCTGTTTCTGTCATTATAGATTAGAGTTGTTTTTTCTAGCATTTCATACAACTGAAATTGCACACTATGAACTCTTTTCTGTAAGGCTTCTTTCATATAACAGTGTTTTTGAGAGTTATCCATGTTGTGTGTGTCAGTAATTCATTCCTTTTTATTATGAAATGATAGACTTTTGTAAGAATATACCCCAGTTTGTTTATCCATTTATCTTTTTGGAATTTTAGTTGTTTCTAGTTTTTGGCTAGTATGGTTAAAGCTGCCGTGTGCATGTCTTTGTGTGGACATAGGTTTTCATTTATCTTGGATAGATACGTAGAAGTGGAATAGCTGTGTCATACGGTGAGTGTATGCTTCATAAGAAACAGCCAAACTGTTTTCTAAAGTGCTTGTTCGCTTTATTTTCCCTCTGTCGATGTACATGTGTCCCAGTTTCTCTTCATCCTTGTTAACGCTTAGTATTGTCAGCCTTTTAAATTTTAGCTTCTTATGGATGTGTAGATATAACTGATTGCAGTGTTAATTTGCATTTCACATAGTGATTTTGAGCTTCTTATGCTTATAGATCATTTATGTATCTTCATTGTAAATGCTCAAATTTTTTGCCCACTATTTGTCTTCCTGCATTGCAAGAGTTCTTTATGTATTCTGAATATGTCTTTTGTCACATACACTTACTCCAAATATTTCCCCCTAACAATGGCTTGCATTTTTATTTTCTTAACAGTGCCTGTTGAAGAGCTGAATTTTTAATTTTGGTGGCTATATTTATCAAAAATTTTTTCTTGAATTTTTATTTGTACTATTTGACCATTGATTCCTGGACTCTGTATTCTATGCCATCGATGTTTAGGTCTGTTTTTGTACCAATAAATACCACACAGTCTTGAGCACTACAGCTTTTTAGTAAATTTTAAAGTCTGGTGTTGTAAGATTTCTGACGTTTTTCAAAGTTGTTTTGTCTTTTCAGGTATTTTGCATTTTCATCTGAATTTTAGCATTAGTCTGTCAGTTTGTTGAAAAATGCCCTGATTTAAAAAATTTTTTTTTTTAAATCTTTATTTATGTTTGAGAGAGAGACAGAGCACGAGTGGGGGATGAACAGAGAGAGGGAGACACAGAATCCAAAGCAGGCTTCAGACTCCAGCCTGTCAGCACAGAGACCAATGCGGGGCTCGAACTCACAAACCACGAGATCATGACTTGAGCCGAAGTTGGATGCTTAACTGACTGAGCCACCCAGGCACCCCTGCCCTGATTTTGATTGAGATTGCCTTATATCTGTATATCACTTTGGAAAGACTTACTATCTTAACAATATTAGGTCTTCCCCATATCTGAAAAGCTAACGTCACCCTCAATGGGGAAAAACTGAGAGCCTTTCCCCTAAGGTCAGGAACAAGGTAAGAATGCCCACTCTCATCACTTGTATTCAGCATAGTACTGGAAGCCCTAGCCGTAGAAGTCAGACAACAAAAAGAAATGAAAGGCTTCCAAATTGGTAGGGAAGAAGTAAAATTTTCGCTATTTGCAGATGGCATGATACTGTACATAAAAAACACGAAAGATTCAACCAAAAACTGGTAAGACCAAAACATTAATTCAGTAAAGTCACAGGATACAAAATCAGTGTATACAAATCTGTTGTATTTCCATATGCCAGCAATGAAGCAGCAGAAAGAGAAATTGAGAAAACAGTCTAATTTACAATTGTACCAAAAATAATAAGATACTTAGGAATAAACCTAACCAAAGAGGTGGAATACCTGTATTCTGCAAACTCTAAGACATTCAAGAAAGAAATTGAAGATGACACAGGAAATGGAAAGACATTCCATGCTCATGGATTGGAAGAATATTGTTCACTTGTCTATACTACCCAAAACAGTCTGCAAATTTAATGCAACCCCGATCACAATACCACCAGCATTTTTCATAGAACTGGAACAAATAATCCTAAAATTTGTATGGAAACACAAAAGACCCCAGATAGCCAAAGCAACCTTGAAAAAGAAAAGCAAAGCTGGAGGCATCACAATCCCAGACTTGAAAATATGTTACAAAGCTGTAATGATCAAAACAGTATGGAACTGACACAAAAATCAACCAATAGATCAATGGAACAGAATAGAAAACCCAGAAATAAACCCACAATTACATGATCAGTTAATCTTGACAAAGCAGAATATCCAATGAGAAAAAGACAGTCTCTTTAACAAATGGTGTTGGGAAAACTGGACAGCTACCTGCAAGAGAATGAAACTGGACCACTTGCTTGCACCATACAAAAAAATAAATTCAAAATGAATTAAAGACCTAAAATGTGAGATCTGGAACCATAAAAATCCTAGAAGAGAACACATGCAGTAATTTCTCTGATATTGGCTGTAGCACCTTTTTTATGGATAGGTCCCAAGGCATGGGAAACAAAAGCAAAAATAAACCACTGGGACTTCGTCAAAATAAAAAGCTTCTGCACAGCAAAGGAAATAATCAGTGAAACTAAAAGGCCACCAATGGAATGGAAGAAGATATTTGCAAATGACGTATCTGATAAAAGGTTACTATCCAAAATATATAAAGAACTGATACAATTCTACACCCAAAAAACACATAATCCAAATAAAAAATGGGCAGAAGACATGAACAGACATTTCTCCAAAGAAGACATACAGATGATCATCATACCCATGAAAGATGCTCATCATCACTTATTATCAGTGAAATGCAAATACACATTACAATGAGCTCTCACTTCCCACCTGTCAGAATGGCTAAGATCAACAACATAAGAAATAGGTGTTGACAAGGATGTGGAGAAAAAGGAACCCTTTTGCGCTATTGGTGGGAGTGCAAACTGGTGCAGCCACTGTGGAAAACGGTATGGAGGTTCCTCAAAAAATTAGAAATAGAACTATTCTATGACCCAGCAATTGTACTACTAGGAATTTATCCAAAGGATACAAAAATGCTGATTTGAAGGGGCACATGCACCCCGGTGTTTATAGTAGCATTATTTGCAATACCAAGATACGGAAGCAGCTCAAGTGTCCATCAGTTAATGAATGGATAAAGAAGAGGTCACCTCAAAGGAATATTATTCAGCCATAAAAAAGAGTGAAATCTTGCCACATGGATGAAGCTAGAGAGTATATAATGCTAAGTGAAATAAGTCAGTCAGAGAAAGACAGATACCGTTATAATTTCACTCATATGTGGGAATTTAAGAAACAAATGAGCAAAGAGAAAGAAGATAAACCAGGAAACAGACTCTTAACTCTAGAGAACAAACTGATGGTTACCAGAGGGGCCATGTGTGGGGGTATAGGTGAAATAGGTGTTAGGGATTAAGGAGTGCAGTTGTCATGATGAGCTCAAGCTGATTGAAAATAAAAACTTAAAAGAAAAGAAACTGATATCAAGCCTTCCAATCAATATACATGGCAAATCACGTAGAATATAGCTTTTCTTTAATTTCTCTGAGCAATGTTGTCAGTTATAGTAGATGGGTTTTCCTCATATTTTGTTCCATTTACCTCCAGATATTTAATATTTTTATGTGATTAAAAGATGTATTTTGGGTTTTTTTGTATATTTTTTAATTAAAAAAATTTTTTAATGTTTGTTTATATTTGAGAGAGGAGACAGAGCATGAGCAAGGGAGGGGCAGAGAGAGGGAGACACAGAATCTGAAGCAGGCTCCAGACTCTGAGCTGTCAGCACAGAGCCTGATGCGGGGCTCGACTCATAAACCGTGAGATCATGACCTGAGCCGATGTCGGCACTTAACTGATAGAGCCACCCAGGTGCCCCATTGTTTTTTAATTTTTATTTTTAATTTAATTTAATTTAATTTTTTATTTTATTTTATGTATTTTATTTTATCTTATCTTATTTTATTTTATTTATTTATTTTTTCAATATATGAAGTTTATTGTCAAATTGGTTTCCATACAACACCCAGTGCTGATCCCAAAAGGTGCCCTCCTCAATACCCATCACCTCCCCAATACCCATCACCTCCCCAATACCCATCACCTCCCCTCCCTCCCTGATGAGGAGCGATGTTGAGCATCTTTTCATGTGCCTGTTGGCCATCTGGATGTCTTCTTTAGAGAAGTGTCTATTCATGTTTTCTGCCCATTTCTTCACTGGGTTGTTTTTCGGGTGTGGAGTTTGGTGAGCTCTTTATAGATTTTGGATACTAGCCCTTTGTCCGATATGTCATTTGCAAATATCTTTTCCCATTCTGTTGGTTTCCTTTTAGTTTTGTTGATTGTTTCCTTTGCTGTGCAGAAGCTTTTTATCTTCATAAGGTCCCAGTAGTTCATTTTTGCTTTTAATTCCCTTGCCTTTGGGGATGTGTCAAGTAAGAGATTGCTACGGCTGAGGTCAGAGAAGTCTTTTCCTGCTTTCTCCTGTAGGGTTTTGATGGTTTCCTGTCTCACATTCAGGTCCTTTATCCATTTTGAGTTTATTTTTGTGAATGGTGTGCGAAAGTGGTCTAGTTTCAATCTTCTGCATGTTGCTGTCCACTTCTCCCAGCACCATTTGTTAAAGAGACTGTCTTTTTTCCATTGGATATTCTTTCCTGCTTTGTCAAAGATTAGTTGGCCATACGTTTGTGGGTCTAGTTCTGGGGTTTCTATTCTATTCCATCGGTCTATGTGTCTGTTTTTGTGCCAATACCGTGCTGTCTTGATGATTACAGCTTTGTAGTAGAGGCTAAAGTCTGGGATTGTGATGCCTCCCACTTTGGTCTTCTTCTTCAAAATTACTTTGGCTATTCGGGGCCTTTTGTGGTTCCATATGAATTTTAGGATTGCTTGTTCTAGCTTCGAGAAGAATGCTGGTGCAATTTTGATTGGGATTGCATTGAATGTGTAGATAGCTTTGGGTAGTATTGACATTTTGGCAATATTTATTCTTCCAATCCATGAGCATGGAATGTTTTTCCATTTCTTTATATCTTCTTCAATTTCCTTCATAAGCTTTCTATAGTTTTCAGCATACAGATCTTTTACATCTTTGGTGAGATTTATTCCTAGGTATTTTATGCTTCTTGGTGCAATTGTGAATGGGATCAGTTTCTTTATTTGTCTTTCTGTTGCTTCATTGTTAGTGTATAAGAATGCAACTGATTTCTGTACATTGATTTTGTATCCTGCAATTTTGCTAAATTCATGTATCAGTTCTAGCAGACTTCTGGTGGAATCTATCGGATTTTCCATGTATAATATCATGTCATCTGCAAAAAGTGAAAGCTTAACTTCATCTTTGCCACTTTTGATGCCTTTGATTTCCTTTTGTTGTCTGATTGCTGATGCTAGCACTTCCAACACTATATTAAACAACAGCGGGGAGAGTGGACATCCCTGTCGTGTTCCTGATCTCAGGGAAAAAGCTCTCAGTTTTTCCCCATTGAGGATGATGTTAGCTGTGGGCTTTTCATAAATGCCTTTTATGATCTTTAAGTATGTTCCTTCTATGCTGACTTTCTCGAGGGTTTTTATTAAGAAAGGATGCTGAATTTTGTCAAAGGCCTTTTCTGCATCGGTGGACAGGATCATATGGTTCTTCTCTTTTCTTTTATTAATGTGATGTGTCACATTGATTGATTTGCGAATGTTGAACCAGCCTTGCATCCCAGGAATGAATCCCGCTTGATCATGGTGAATAATTCTTTTTATATGCTGTTGAATTTGATTTGCTAGTATCTTACTGAGAATTTTTGCATCCATATTCATCAGGGATATTGGCTTGTAGTTCTCTTCTTTTTACTGGGTCTCTGTCTGGTTTAGGAATCAAAGTAATGCTGGCTTCATAGAATGAGTCTGGAAGTTTTCCTTCCCTTTCTATTTTTTGGAATAGCTTGAGAAGGATAGGTATTATCTCTGCTTTAAACGTCTGGTAGAACTCCCCTGGGAAGCCATCTGGTCCTGGACTCTTATTTGTTGGCAGATTTTTGATGACTGATTCAATTTCTTCGCTGGTTATGGGTCTGTTCAATCTTTCTATTTCCTCCTGATTGAGTTTTGGAAGTGTGTGGGTGTTTAGGAATCTGTCCATTTCTTCCAGGTTGTCCAGTTTGTTGGCATATAATTTTTCATAGTATTCCCTGATAATTGCTTGTATCTCTGAGGGATTGGTTGTAATAATTCCATTTTCACTCATGATTTTATCTATTTGGGTCATCTCCCTTTTCTTTTTGAGAAGCTTGGCTAGAGGTTTGTCAATTTTGTTTATTTTTCCAAAAAACCAACTCTTGGTTTCGTTGATCTGCTCTACAGTTTTTTTAGATTCTATATTGTTTATTTCTGCTCTGATCTTTATTATTTCTCTTCTTCTGCTGGGTTTGGGGTGTCTTTGCTGTTCTGCTTCTATTTCCTTTAGGTGTGCTGTTAGATTTTGTACTTGGGATTTTTCTTGTTTCTTGAGATAGGCCTGGATTGCAATGTATTTTCCTCTCAGGACTGCCTTCACTGCATCCCAAAGCATTTGGATTGTTGTATTTTCATTTTCATTTGTTTCCATATATTTTTTAACTTCTTCTCTAACTGCCTGGTTGACCCACTCATTCTTCAGTAGGGTGTTCTTTAACCTCCATGCTTTTGGAGGCTTTCCAGACTTTTTCCTGTGGTTGATTTCAGGCTTCATAGCATTGTGGTCTGAAAGTATGCATGGTATGATCTCAATTCTTCTATACTTATGAAGGGCTGTTTTGTGACCCAGTACATGATCTATCTTGGAGAATGTTCCATGTGCACTCGAGAAGAAAGTATATTCTGCTGCTTTGGGATGCAGAGTTCTAAATATATCTGTCAAGTCCATCTGATCCAATGTATCATTCAGGGCCCTTGTTTCTTTATTGACTGTGTGTCTAGATGATCTATCCATTTCTGTAAGTGGGGTGTTAAAGTCCCCTGCAATGACCACATTCTTATCAATAAGGTTGCTTATGTTTACGAGTATTTGTTTTATATATTTGGGGGCTCCAGTATTCGGTGCATAGACATTTATAATTGTTAGCTCTTCCTGATGGATAGACCCTGTAATTATTATATAATGCCCTTCTTCATCTCTTGTTACAGCCTTTAATTTAAAGTCTAGTTTGTCTGATATAAGTATGGCTACTCCAGCTTTCTTTTGGCTTCCAGTAGCATGATAAATAGTTCTCCATCCCCTCACTCTCAATCTAAAGGTGTCCTCAGATCTAAAATGAGTCTCTTGTAGACAGCAAATAGATGGGTCTTGTTTTTTTATCCATTCTGATACCCTATGTCTCTTGGTTGGCGCATTTAATCCATTTACATTCAGTGTTATTATAGAAAGATATGGTTTTAGAGTCATTGTGATGTCCTTAGGTTTCATGCTTGTAGCGATGTCTCTGGTACTTTGTCTCACAGGATCCCCCTTAGGATCTCTTGTAGGGCTGGTTTAGTGGTGATTAATTCCTTCAGTTTTTGTTTGTTTGGAAGACCTTTCTCTCTCCTTCTATTCTAAATGACAGATTTTCTGGATAAAGGATTCTCGGCTGCATGTTTTTTCTGTTCATCACATGGAAGATCTCCTGCCATTCCTTTCTGGCCTGCCAAGTTTCAGTAGAGAGATCAGTCACGAGTCTTATAGGTCTCCCTTTATATGTTACAGCATGTTTATCTCTAGCTGCTTTCAGAATTTTCTCTTTATCCTTGTATTTTGCCAGTTTCACTATGATATGTCGTGCAGAAGATCGATTCAAGTTACGTCTGAAGGGAGTTCTCTGTGCCTCTTGGATTTCAGTGCCTTTTTCCTTCCCCAGATCCGGGAAGTTCTCAGCTATTATTTCTTCAAGTACACCTTCAGCACCTTTCCCTCTCTCTTCCTCCTCTGGAATACCAATTATGCGTATATTATTTCTGTTTAGTGCATCACTTAGTTCTCTAATTTTCCCCTCATACTCCTGGATTTTTTTATCTCTCTTTTTCTTAGCTTCCTCTTTTTCCATAATTTATCTTCTAGTTCACCTATTCTCTCCTCTGCCTCTTCAATCTGAGCCGTAGTTGTCTCCATTTTATTTTGCAGTTCATTGATAGCATTTTTTAGCTCCTCCTGGCTGTTCCTTAGTCCCTTAATCTCTGTAGCAAGAGATTCTCTGCTGTCCTCTATACTGTTTTGGAGCCCAGCGATTAATTTTATGACTATTATTCTAAATTCACTTTCTTTTATATTGTTTAAATCATTTTTGATCAGTTCGTTAGCTGTTGATATTTCCTGGACGTTTTTCTGAGGGGAATTCTTCTGTTTCGTCATTTTGGATAGTCCCTGGAGTGGTGCGGGACTGAGGGGCACTTCCCCTGAGCTGTCTTGAATAACGTGTGTTGGTGGGCGGGGCCACAGTCAGACCTGATGTCTGCCCCCAGCCCACCGCCGGGGCCACAGTCAGACTGGTGTGTGCCTTCTCTTCCCCTCTCCTAGGGGCGGGAATCACGGTGGAGTGGCGTGGCCTGTCTGGGCTACTTGCACACTGCCAGGCTTGTGGTGCTGGGTATCTGGAGTATTAGCTGGGGTGGATCGGCAAGGTGCACAGGGGCGGGAGGGGCAGGCTCAGCTCGCTTTTCCTTCGGAGATCCGCTTCGGGAGGGGCCCTGTGGCACCGGGAGGGAGTCAGACCCACAGGAGGGATGGATCCGCAGAAGCACAGCTTTGGGTGTTTGTGCGGTGCAAGCAAGTTCCCTGGCAGGAACCGGTTCCCTTTGGGATTTTGGCTGGGGGATGGGCGAGGGAGTTGGCACTGGTGAGCGCCTTTGTTCCCCCCCCAAGCTGAGCTCTGTCGTCCGGGGCTCAACAACTCTCCCTCCCATTGTCCTCCAGCCCTCCCATTCTCCGAGCAGAGCTGTTAGCTTATAACCTTCCAGATGTTAAGTCCCGCTCGCTGTCAGAACACACTCCGTATGGCCCCTCTGCTTTTGCCAGCCAGAGTCGGGGGCTCTGCTTGGCCGCAAGCCGCCCCTCCGCCCCGGCTCCCTCCCGCCAGTCCGTGGAGTGCGCACTGCCTCTCCGCCCTTCCTACCCTCTTCCGTGGGCCTCTCGTCTGCGCTTGGCTCCGGAGACTCCGTTCTGCTAGTCTTCTGGTGGTTTTCTGGGTTATTTAGGCAGGTGTAGGTGGAATCTAAGTGATCAGCAGGACGCGCAGTGAGCCCAGCGTCCTCCTACGCCGCCATCTTCCCAGCAACCTGCTTTTTAATTTTTAAATTTAAATCCAAGTTAGTTACCATACAGTGTAATAATGATTTCAGGAATAGAATTTAGTGATTCATCACTCACATGTGGCACCCAGTGCTCATCCCAACAAGTGTCCTCCTTAATACCCCTTGCCCATTTAGCCCATCTCCCCACCCAAGACCATGCCAGCAACTGTCAGTTTATTTAAGAGTCTCTTACGGTTTGTCTCCCTCTCAGTTTTTATTTTATTTATGCTTCCCTTCCCTTATGTTCATCTGTTTTGTATCTTAAATTCCACATTTGAGTGAAATCATACGATATTTGTTTTTCTCTGGCTTATTTCACTTAGCATAATACACTCTAGTTCCATCCATGTTGTTGCAAATGGAAAGATTTCATTCTTTTTGATCGCTGAGTAATACTCCATTGTATACATATACCACATCTTCTTTATCCATTTTTCAGTTGGTGGACATTTGGGCTCTTTCCATACTTTGGCTATTGTCGATAGTGCTGCTGTAAACATTGGGGTGCATGTGCCCCATCAAATCAGCACTCCTGTATCCTTTGGATAAATACCTAGTAGTACAATTGCTGGGTCATAGGGTAGTTCTATTTCTAATTTCTTGAGGAACCTCCATACTCTTTTTCAGAGTGGCTATACCAGTTTGCATTCCCACCAGCAGTGCAAAAGGGTTCCTCTTTCTCTGCATCTTCGCCAACTTCTGTTGAGTTGTAAATTTTAGCCATTTAGACAGGTGTGAGGTTGTATATCATTGTGGTTTTGATTGTATTTCCCTAATGATGAGTGACTTTGAGCATCTTTTCATGTGTCTGTTAGCTAGCCATCTGGTTGTCTTCTTTGGAGAAGTGTCTATTCATGTCTTTTGCCCATTTCTTAACTGGATTATTTGTTTTTTGGGTGTTGGATTTGGTAAGTTCTTTATAAATTTTGGATACTAGCCCTTTATCTCATCTGTCATTTGCAAATATTTTCTCCCATTTTGTCGGTTGCCTTATAGTTTTGCTGACTGTTTCCTTTGCTGTGCAGAAGCTATTTATCTTGATGAGGTCCCAGTAGTTTCCCTTGCCTCCGGAGACATGTCAAGTAAGAAGTTGCTACAGCCTAGGTCAAAGAGTTTGTTGCCTGTTTTCTCCTCTAGGATTTTGATGGCTTTCTGTCTTATGTTTAGGTCTTTGAGTTTATTTTTGTGTCTGGGTGTAAGAAAGTGGTCCAGGTTCATTCTTATGTGTGTCGTTGTCCAGTTTTCTGAACACCATTTGCTGAAGAGACTGTTTTTTTTTTTTTTTTTTCATTGAATGTTCTTTCCTGCTTTGTCAAAGATTAGTTGGCCATACATTTGTGGGTCCATTTCTGGCCTCTCTGTTCTGTTCCATTGATCTATGTCTGTTTTTTTGTGCTAGTACCCTACTGACTTGATGATTACAGCTTTGAAATACAGCTTAAAGCCTGGAATTGTGATGCCTCCAGCATATGGTTTTCTTTTTCAGGATTACTTTGGATATTCAGCATCTTTTCTGGTTCCATACAAATTTAAAGATTGTTTGTTCTAGCTCTGTGAAGAATACTGGTGTTATTTTGATAGGGGTTGAATGCACCATTGAATCTGCATTCAATCTGCATTGAGTATGTAGATTTCTTTGGGTAGTATTGACATTTTATCAATATTTATTTTTCCAATCCATGACCATGGAGTGTTTTTCCTTTTTTTTTCTTTTTTTGCCTTC
Organism: Panthera uncia; assembly: GCF_023721935.1. NCBI lineage: Eukaryota > Metazoa > Chordata > Mammalia > Carnivora > Felidae > Panthera > Panthera uncia. The sequence goes on from NC_064813.1 coordinate 15,868,325, forward strand.
TTCAGTTTCTTTCATAAGCTTTCTGCAGTTTTCAGTGTATAGATTTTTCACCTCTTTGGTTAGATTTATTCCTAGGTATTTTATGGTTCTTGATGCAGTTGTAAATGGAATCATTTTCTTGGTTTCTCTTTCTGTTTCTTCATTATTGATGCATAGGAATGCAACCGATTTATGTGCATTGATTTTATATCCTGTGACTTTGCTGAATTTATGGATTAGTTTTTTGGTGGAATCTTTGTGTTTTCCATATAGAGTATCATGTCATCTGTGAAGAGTGAAATTTGACTTCCTTCTTGCTGATTTGGATGACTTTTAATTCATTTTGTTGTCTGATCACTGAGGCTAGGACTTCCAACACTGTGCTGAATAACCGTGGGGAGAGTGGACATCTAGTCATGTTTCTGACATTAGGGATAAAGGTCTCAGTTTTTCCCCATTGAGGATGATATTAGTAGTGGGTCTTTTATATATGGCCTTTATGATCTTGAGGTATGATCATTTTATCCTTACTTTCTTGAGGTTTGTTATCAAGAAGGGATGCTTTATTTTGTCAAATGCTTTTTTCTGCATCTATTGTGAGGATCATGTGGTTCTTATCCTTTCTTTTATTAATGTGATGTATCACATTGATTGATTTGTGAGCCAGCCCTGCATCCTAGGAATAAACCCCACTTGATTGTGGTGAATAATTCTTTTAACATATTGCTGGATCTGGTTTGTTGGTATCTTGTTGAGAATTTTTGCATCCATGTTCATCAGGGAAATTGGTCTGTAGTAGTTCTCCTTTTTAGTGGGGTCTTTGGTTTTGGAGTCAAGATAATATCCTCATAGAGTTTGGAAGTTTTCCTTTCATTTCTATTTTTTGGAAAAGCTTCAAAAGAATAGGTGTTAACTCTTCTTTAAATGTTTGGTAGAATTCCCCTGGAAAGCCATCTGGCCCTGGACTCTTGTTTGTTGGGAGGTTTTTTCCCCCCTAACGTTTATTCATTTATTATTTCTGAGAGAGACAGAGAGAGAGAGAGAGAGAGGAAAGAGAAGAGAAAGAGAATGAAGAGAGAGAGGAGGGGAGGGGAGGGGAGACTCTGTCAGCCTAGAGCTCAACACGGGATTCAAACTCACGAACTGTGAGATCATCACCTGAGCCAAAGTTGGACGCTTAACTGAGTGAGTCACCCAGGTATCCCATTGGGAGATATTGGATTACTGATTCAATTTCTTTACTGGTTATGGGTCTGTGAAAATTTTCTATTTCTTCCTGTTTCAGTTTTTGTAGTCTATATGTTTCTAGGAATTTGTCCATTTCTTCCAGATTGCCCAATTTGTTGTTGGCATATAAGTGCTCATAATAGTCTCTTATTATTTGCATTGGTGTTGGTTATGATCTCTCCTCTTTCATTCATGTATATATTTGGGTCCTTTCCTTCTTCTTTTTAAGCAATCTGGCTAGGGGTTTATCAGTTCTGTTAATTTTTTCAAAGAACCTGTCCTGGTTTCACTTATCTGTTATACTGTTTTTTGAGTTCAGTATCATTGATTTCTGCTTTAATATTTATTATTTCCCTTCTATTGATTTTGGGCTTTCTTTGCTGTTCTTTTTCCAGCTCTTTTAGGTGTAAGGTTAGGTTGTGTATTTGAGACCTTTCTTCCTTCTTTAGGAAGGCCTGGATTGCTATATACTTTCCTCTTACAACCGCCTTTACTGCATTCCAGAGGTTTTGGGCTATGGTGGTATCATTTTCATTGGCTTCCATATACTTTCTAGTTTCTATTTTAATTTCTTGGTTAACCATTCATTCCTTAGTAGGGTGTTCTTTAATCTCCAAGTATTCATGGTCTTAACCAATTTTTTTCTTGTGATTGATTTTGAGTTTCATAGCATTGTGGTCTGAAAATATGCAGTGTATGATCTCAGTCTTTTTGTACTTGTTCAGGGCTGATTTGTGTCCCAGCATGTGATCTGTTCTGGAGAATGTTCCATGTGCACTGAAGAAGAATGTGTATTCTGCTTTAGGATGAAATGTTCTGAATATATCTGTTAAGTCTATCCAGCCCAGTGTGTCATTTAAAGCAATTGTTTCCTTGTTGAGTTTCTGCTTATATGATCTGTCCATTGTTGTAAGTGGGATGTTGAAGTCCCCTACTATTATGATATTATCAATGAGTTTTTTTTATGTTTGTGATTAATTGATTTATATATTTGGGTTCTTCTACTTTGGGGCATAAATATTTACAATTGTTAGATCATCTTGGTGGATAGACTGCTTAATTATGACATGATGTCCTTCTTCATCTCTTGTTACATTCTTTATTTTAAAATCTAGTTTGTCTCATATGAGTATGGCTACTCCAGCTTTCTTTTGATGACCATTAGCATGATAGGTGGTTCACCATCCCTTTACTTTCAATCTTCAGGTATCTTTAGCTCTAAAATGGGACTCTTGTAAGCAGCATATAGATGGGTCTTGTTTTTCTTATCCATTTTGATGCCCTGTGTTTTTTGATTGGAGTGTTTAGCCCATGGACATTTAGAGTGAGTACTGAAAGATAAGAATTTAGTGCCATTTAGTGCCTGTAGAGTTGGAATTTCTGGTGATATTCTCTGGTCCTTTCTAGTCTTTGTTGCTTTTGGCCTTTTTTGTTTTGTTTCATCTTTTCTCCACTCAAAGAGTCCCCCTTAGGGTTGCCTGGGTGGCTCAGTTGGTTGAGCGTCTGACTTCGGCTCAGGTCATGATCTTGCATGTGGAGTTTGAGCCCCGCATCAGGCTCTGTGCTGACAGCTTGGAGCCTGGAGCTTGCTTTGGGTTCTGTGCCTCCCTCTCTCTCTGCCTCTCCTCCGCTCACACTCTTTTTCTCTCTCTCTCAAAAATAAACATTAAAAAAAAAAAAGTCCCCCTTAAAATTTCTCGCAGGGCTGGTTTAATGGTCACGAACTTCTTTAGTTTTTGTTTGGGAAACTCTTTATTTCTCCCTCCATTTTGAATGACAGCCTTTCTGGATAAAGAATTCTTGGCTGCATATTTTTCTGATTTAGCACATTGAAAATATCCTGCCACTCCTTTCTGGCCTGCCAAGTTTCTATGGATAGGTCTGCTGACAACCTGATCTTTCTTCCCTTACAGATTAAGGGCTTTTTTTCCCTTGTTGCTTTTGTAATTCTTTACTTGTCTGTGTATTTTGTGAATTTGACTATGATATGTCTTGGTTATGGCTGGTTTTTATTGAATCTAATGGGAGTTCTCTGTGCTTCTTGGATTTTGACGTCTGCGTCCTTCCCAGATTAGGAGAGTCTCATGATATAATTTGGTCACATAAAACCTTCTGACCCGTTTTTTTCTCTGTCTTCTGGGATTCATATGATTCAGATGTTAGTTCTTAATAAGTCACTGAGTTCTCTAAGTCTTGTATCGTGCCCTTTTCCCTTTGTTTCCCTCGTTTTTTTCTGCTTCATTATTCATAATTTTGTCTTCTATATCACTGATTCACTGCTTTGTCTGTTCTTTCCATCGTGGCTTTCATTTGAGATTGCATCTTGGTTATAGCATTTTTAATTTTGTTCTGACTAGATTTTACTTCTTTTATCTCCACAGGAAGGGATTCTGTGCTTTTTCTCAGTCCCAGCTAGTATTTTTATTATTGTGGCTCTAAATTCTAGTTCAGACATCTTCCTTACATCTGTGTTCATTAAGCCCCTGGCTGTCACTTCTTCCTGTTCTTTCTTTTGGGGTGAATTCCTTTGTTTTGTTATTTTGGAGGAAGAAGAAAATTAATAAAATAAAAAATAAAAATTAAAAAATTAAAAACAAAACAAAAAATCAAACAAAGGATACTAAATCCTAGATGTGTTTTGGTCTGCTTGTTGAAAGAAGCTTGATGGTGTACCTGCCAAATTTTGTGTCTCAAGTTATGCAGATTGTTGTGTTAATCCTGAGGTCAATTTTTCCCAGGTGTTTCAAATGGTTTGGTGCTGATCTAGCTGTTTCAAGGATAAGACAAGCTCAGGGTCTCTGTGCTGCTCTACCATCTTAACTCCTTGCAAAAGATGTATTTTGTAAAATTTAAAGTTTTGATTGTTCATTGCTAGAATATTAACATTTGCTTTTTGTATATTGAACTTATTCCCTACAAACTTGCTAAGTTTATTAGTTTTATAAATCCCTGAATGTTTATCATATATACAATAATGCCATCAGTGTATAAAGATAGTTTGTACCTTTTTTTTTTCCAATTTGAATGCTTTAGTTTCTTTTTCTTGCCATGAATATGTTGAATTTTATTAAACACTTTTTATGCATATACATATTCAAGTTGTTCCTTCCTCCTCCCCATTATGTTGAATGACACTGATTTTTCAAATGTTAAACTAACTTTGCATTCTTTAGGATAATCCCCACTTATCCTAATACCATGATGGTATTATTTTTATATATTAAGATAATACTCTTTTTATATATAAGCTAGATTTGAATTAGTAATGCTTTGTTAAAGATTTTTACGTCTATTTTTCATGAGGAATATTGGTCTCTAGTTTTATTGTAATGTCTTTGTCAGATTTTAGTATTAGTGTAATGTTTTCATCAAATGAATTCAAATTTTTTTCTTTTATTTGCTTGAAGAATTCAAGATTATACTATTTCTTCCTTGAATGTTAGATAGAGTTCACCAGTGAAACCATATGGATTTACTTTATGGGAATTCTGTTAGTTTATGAATTTAATTTCTTTATTAGATACTGTGTTTTCTGTTTATGATTATTTTTTGTTTCTTCTTGAGTCATTATTGATTGGTGTCTTTCAAGAAATTTTCAGTTTAATCAAAGATACTTAATTTATTGGTTAAAATACTGTCTTATTTTCTTTTTAATGTCTTTAGGATTTGTAGGATCAGCTTTTATTTCTGATATTAGTAATTTTTGTATTTTCTCTCTTTTTCTATTTTTTTTTTCATATTAGCCTAGCTGGAGGTTTATTAATTTTATTGACCTTTTTTCTTCTAAAGGATTAGATTTTGATTCATTGATTTCCCTGTTGTTTTCTGTTGATTCCTTTTGTTTTCTTTGTTATTGCCTTTTTTTTCCCTCTTACTTTGGATTTAAATTGTTTTTCTTTTTTAGTTTCTTCATGTGAAGATTAGATCATTGATTTAAAAAATTTTTTTCCTGAGGTGCCTGGGTAGCTCAGTCAGTTAAGTATCCAGCTCTTGGTTTTGGCTCAGTCTTGATCTCATAGTTTGTGACTGTGAGCACTGGGTCAGGCTCTGTACTGACAGCACAGAGCCTGCTTGAGATTCTCTCATCTTTCCCTGTCTCTTTTCTCCTCCACCTCTTGCTCTCTGGCTCTCTCTCTCTCAAAAAAAAAAAAAAAAAATTTTTTTTCCTGATGCCTTTTCACTTTTTAAAGTTATAACTTCCCCTCTAACTGCTGCTTCAGCTGTTCCCATAAGACTTGATTCTTTGTGTATTCATTTGACTTGAAATATTTTTCAACATCCTGTATTATTTCTTTTGTGATGTATGGGTTGGTTTAGAAGTGCGTTGTTTATTTTTCAAATTTTTGTGATTTTTCCAGTTATCTTTCTGTTACTGATTTCTAATTTGTGTCATTTTGATCATAGAACATAGCCTGTGTGATTTGAATCCTTTTAAATTGTTAAGACTAACTTTTTGACTTGTTTTGGTAAATGTTCCAAGACTACTTGTGAAGAATGTGTATTCTGCATTTGTTAAGTGCAGTATTCTATAAACGTCAAGTGCTATGATAGTGGTTTTCTGAGATCGCTACTCAGTTCTCCATTTGTTCAATTATATCTCTCCATGTTGGGAGTAACAACTTCTATATATTAGTATAAGCAGTAGTGGCGATAACAGTTATTCTAAGCATTTTATAAGGGTTAACCTATGTAATCTCAGTACAGCCATTAAAGATATAGGTGCCATTATTGTCCTCATTTTTCAGATAAGCATTCAGGCACAGGAAGGTTATTAGTTGCCAGATCAGGAATTAAACCTGAGACGTTTGGTCCTAAAACTCATCCTTGTGAAATGTTAATGACAAAGGGAAAATATTATAGTCATAACACTAAAATTGGGATTTTTTTTTTCCTGAAAACTTGTCTGTATGAGTGCTGATCATTTTTGTTATATTTCATTTCAACTCATCATCTTTACTTGCATCATCTTTGTTGACATCACTAACTACATTAAATATTATACGTGAAGAGTTTAGAAAGAACATCTAAGAACTCCTAACATTTGAGAAATTGTTAGTGAACTTTACCCCTCTAAGAGAACAGGCTCGGGACACCTGGTTGGCTCAGTCAATTAAGCGTCCTACTCTTGATGTCGGTTCAGGTTGTGATCTTGCAGTAGTGAGATCAAGCCCCATGTCAGGCTTGGCACTGAGTGTGGAACCTGCTTGAGATTCCCTCCCTCCCACCCTTCCACCCTCTCTCTCTCTCTTTCTCTCTCTCTCTCTCTCTCTCTCCCCCCTCCATACCCAACTTGCATACTCTCTCTCAAATAGTTTTAAAGAAAGAAAATAGGCTCGTAGCTGCTGAAATGCAATGATATATGATGCTGATCTGGGAGGAGTCCTCTGCTTATTTGGAATTATTTGGAGATGCCCAAAAGATTCCTGCTCCAAAAGCCTTTCTAATACTAATGAGAATCTGGTATTTTACTATTAGATGCTGATTCCACTGCTTTAAAGCTTTGCTACCTGTTAAAATGCCAGTATCCCCAGGAAATAGACCTTAATAACTTTTACCAGTCATATTGTGTTCATTATTGATGAGTTTAATAAGAATCTTTCCTTAGGCTAGATTTTATTAGAGGACAAGATTAAGACATCCAAGAGGGCATTCCTGCTTGATGTGAAGTATTAGTAAATTGAGGAGAGAGGGCCAAAAGGCCTGTATGGCTTATTTTATAGTTTTTCTGAGATGCCAGTACTCACTTTAGAAATGATTTTCAGGGGTGCCTGGGTGGCTCAGTTGGTTAAGCGGCCGACTTCGGCTCAGGTCATGATCTCGTGGTCCGTGAGTTCTAGCCCCGCGTCGGGCTCTGTGCTGACAGCTCAGAGCCTGGAGCCTGCTTCAGATTCTGTGTCTCCCTCTCTCTGACCCTCCCCTGTTCATGCTCTGTCTTTCCCTGTCTCAAAAATAAACGTTAAAAAAAAAAAAAAAGAAATGATTTTCAGTGGTTAGTTTATTAAACATTTATTTAGTGTTACAATGTGATAGGCATTATGGTAGGTGTTGGGGATACATGAATGGATAATATATGTTCCCTGTTTTTAAGGAGCAAGAATGTAGTGGTAAAAATATTATACCACAAGGTCATACATGCAACAGTAGAAGTATATGCAAAGTGCAGAAGTTGTGCTCAGTAATCACACTTACTACATTGGATTGAACTCAGTCTTCCTGGGGTTGTATCTCACCTTACCATTTTCTAGACGTTTAACCTTAGGCAAGATACTCTTTATGTCTGAAATGTGGAGTTTTATTATAGCACCTCACAGAGTTGTTAAAAGAAAACTCTGTTTCCTTTACTCTGATTCACACCACTTCGCTTTTAACACCGGAAGGATGGGTGTTTTCCCACATCAATCAGTTGTCCAACTCTGTGGACACCAACTGGGTGCCCTGCAATTCAGTTATGACATTACCTGGAGTTGACACAGACCTCGCAGGTTAAGGTCTTCAGTCCCATAAGACTGAGTCCCTCTACCCCAAGCTTTAGATACCAGTTGTAAGTCCACTTTGATACATTTGCTTTTTTTTTTAAATTTTATTTTTTAATTTACATCCAAATTAGTTAGCATATAGTACAACAATGATTTCCGGAGTAGATTCCCTAATGCCACCTACCCATTTAGCCCATCCCCCCCCCCCCCCAGTCCCTCCAGTAACCTTCTGTTAGTTTAAGAGTCTCTTATGTTTTGTCCCCCTCCCTCTTTTTATATTATTTTTGCTTCCCTTCCCTTACGTTCATCTCTTCTGTGTCTTAAAGTCCTCATATGAGTGAAGTCATATATGTTTGTCTTTCTCTGACTAATTTCTCTTAGCATAATACCCTGTAGTTCCATCCACGTAGTTGCAAATAGCAAGATTTCATTCTTTTTTATTGCCGAGTAATACTCCATTGTGTATATATACCACATCTTCTTTATCCATTCATCCATTGATGGATATTTGGGCTCTTTTTGTACTTTGGCTATTGTTGATAGTGCTGCTATAAACATTGGGGTGCATGTGACACATTTGCTTTTAACCTCAGATTTAATAATTTGCTAGAATGGCTGACAACTCAAGAAAGCAGTTTACTTACATTATTAGTTTATTATAAAAGGATGTAACACAGGAACAGTCAGGTGGAAGAGATGGATAGGGCAAGGTGTGGGGGAAGGGTTGTGGATTGTGGAATTTCCATGTCCTCTCCAGGCTTGTCACCCTCCCCACTCCCATGTGTTCACCAATCCAGAAGCTTTCTGAATCCCTTTATGTAGGGTTTTTTATGGAAGCATCATTATGTGGGCATGATTGATTAAATCATTGACCATTAGTGATTAACTCGCTGCCCAGCCCCTTTCTCCTCCTTGGAGGTTGGGGAGAGGGTCTGAAAGTTATGACCCTCTAATCACACTGTTGACTCCCCTGGCATGCAAGCCCTTTCCTCCCCCTAGTCTTCAGGGGCTTTCCAAAAGTCACCTCATTGACATGAACTCCACTGTGGCTGAAAGGGACATGCTAGCAACAACAAAATATGCTCCTTTTACCTTTATTTCTCTGGAGCTAATACAGAAACTGGGACAAGACCCAAATATCATAATAAAAGATATTTCTTCCACCTTTATAGCTGTGGAGCATATTCAGGAGCCAGGATGAAGACCGAAAAACATATGTATCTTACTATTTATCACAATATCACACTTGTTTTGATGAATAAATAAGAGTTCATGTAAGGTCCTTAGAACAGTGCTTGTCACCTGGTAATTCAATAAATATTACTATTATTATTAATGCCAATTGACTATTGTTTTTTTTTTTTTCTATCTAGTCTGTATTCTCTTTGGGCAGAGTCCTTTGTATCTTCAGCCTAAAATGAATGAATGAATGAATGAATGACCCGTAAAAAAAGGTCAGACTTCTGAAGTAAGACAAGGCAGAGAAAGAGATTTCATTTGGAGAAAATAGTTGAATAAATTCATAAAATTCTGATGCAAGATAATATGCTTAGTATCTTTAGAAAAATTAGATATTGCTGAAGCATCAGTGGACATGGTGGTAATTACTCTGAATAGGTATGTCATTACCATGTTTAGAAATTTAGAGACTTTGCTCAGGTTGGAAAGATTTTAAAAGCTGTGAATGACACTAGATTTATAACTGAGGAAGGTCACTCTGACAGCAGTGAAAAGAATGTTGATACTGGAGGCAGAAAATATATGAAGTGAGTAGACTGTTATGGCCCGGATAAGAAATAATGATTGCCTAAAGATAGGCAGTGGCAGTGGGGATAGTAGAACAGAAAATTAGAGGGGCATTAACGAAGTAAAAACAGTAAGATTTGGTGTTTGATTTGATGTGAGGTTGATGGAAAACGAGGATGCTAGGATTACTTCCAAGTGACTGGGTGATTGTTGATCTTCTTGACTGAGATAGAGTTCCAGGGAGAAAAGTTATGAGACTTGTGAGGAAAGCCAGTGGAGTTTCAGATATGCTGATTTTGATGTTCCTGTGGGGCTCCCAGGTTTGTAGGCAGTTGGATATTTGTATCCTAATCTTAGGAAGTAAAGATTTTAAAAGTGGTTAATACTTGGGAACTGTAAACAGGAGTAGATGAAATAACAGAAAACCCAAGTGTTGAATGAGGAGTGGAGGCCTTGGGAAATAGAGGCACAGTTGAAAGATTGGTAGAAGAGGATTGAGCTAAATAAATCTAGAAGGATAAGCACAGATCTAGGGATGAACTCACAAGAGCATGAGAACAGGAAAGACAAGGAAGGAAATATTTTCTGGGAGGAGAGAATGACTGCAGCATCAGTTAGCACAGGGAGGTTAACTAGGAAGTTGATTCCTAAATAAGAGACATGATCTTAGACTGTAGCCTTGGACAGTTTCGGAGGAGTAGTGGGGCAGAAGTCAGACTGCAATTGATTGAGGGTTGACTGGGAGACAAAAGAGATGCTGGGTATAGATCCCAAGTATTAGAATACATTTTACTTTATCTTATATGGTTGACCCTTGAACAATGTGGGGTTAGAGGTGCTGACCCATTATGCAATGAAATTCCATGTATAACTTTTGGCTCCCTCAAAACTTAACTATCAATAGCCTACTGTTGACCAGAAGCCAGTCGGTTAACACGTATTTTGTGTTATATGTATTATACACTGTATTTTTACAATAAAGTATGCTAGAGAAAAGAAAACAAAGTCAACAATGTATAAAATTAGAATTTTAAGAAAATTAAATCTCTATTTTTTCTGGGTTTGGAAGCTAAACCCTTAGTGATACTGGTGAATAAGCACCACATCAAAGTATGGGGTCAAGTGTTGAACACCTTTTATTGGCAACATTTAGAAGGATGACATAGTAGATAATTTAAACGTAGAAATGGCATAGTTAAGCAATTGGAATTAAACAGTTTGGAAGCTAACCCCTTAGTGATACTTGGTGCATGAATACCACATCAAAGTATGGAGTTGAGTGTTGAACACCTTTTAGTGCCAACATTTAGAAGAATGACATAGTAGATAATTTAAAAGCAGAAATAGTAACTGGCAACTAGTAGATAAAGAAGTTTTGGAAATCTAATGTACATCATAGTGATTGTAGTCAACAATACTGTATTACAAACTTTAAAGTTGCTCAGAAACTAGATCTTTTCTTCTCACCACAAAAATGAAATAATTATGTGACATGATAGAGGTGTTTGCTAATGCTACGATGGTAATCATACTGCAGTAATAAATGCAGTACCTTATCAATATATTTACCTTATACAACATTAAATGCCAATTGTATCTCATTTAAAAGAAATTATGTATCACCTGATGTTTTTCTTTTTCTTCTTCTTCTTCTTCCTCTTCTTCTTCTTCTTCTTCTTCTTCTTTTATCTTTCCTTTTTCTTTTTCTTTTTCTTTTTCTATTTCTTTTTCTTTTTCTTTTTCTTTTTTTAATGTATGGAAGGACTTCCAAAACAGTAGAAAGCAAAATTAGAAAAGATTCTATGTGGTTATCATGTTAATTCAAAATGATTTTTTAAATGACAGTTTTAAAGTACCCCAAAATAGAATTTATATTGGAGATACTCATAACTTGTTAAAAAACAAATATCAGAGGAAATTTGAAGATCTAATTGACTTTATTACAATCCACACATTTAATGCTATCCCTATCAAAATACCAGCTGCATTTTTCACAGAAGTAGAATAATCAATCCTAAAATTTGTCTGGAACCACAAAAAAACCCAAATAGCCAAAGCAACCTTGAAAAAGAAAAGCAAAGCTGGAGGCATCACAATTCCAGACTTCATGTTACATTACAAAGCTGTAGTGATCAAAACAGTATGGTACTGGCACAAAATAGACGTACAGGTCAATGGAACAGAATAGAAAACCTAAAAGTAAACCCACAATTCTATAGTCAACTCATCTATGATAAAGCAGGAAAGAATACCCAATGGAAAAAAGACAGTCTCTAAAACAAGTGGTGTTGGGAAAACTGGAAAGCTACATGCACGAGAATGAAATTGGACTACTTTCTTACACCAAACACAAAAATAGATTAATGGATTGAAGACCTAAATGTGGGACCAGAAACTATAAAAGTCCTAGAGGATAACACAGGCAGTAACCTCTTTGACATTGGCTGTAGCAAGTTCTTACCAGATATGTCTCCTAAAGCAAGGGAAACAAAAGCAAAAATAAATGGGAATTCATCAAGATAAAGCAATCAACAAAACTAAAAGACAACCTATGGAATGGCAGAAGATATTTGCAAATGACATACCTGATAAAGGATTAGTATCTAAAATCTATAAAGAACTTACCAACTCAAAACCCAAAAAATCCAATTAAGAAATGGGCAGAAAACATGAATAGACATTTTTCCAAAGAAGACACACAGATGGCCAACAGACACATGAAAAGATGCTCATCATCACTCATCACTGGGGAAATACAAATCAGAACCACAGTGACCTGTCACCTCACGCCTGTCGGAATGGCTAAAATGAACTCAGGAAACAACAGGTGTTGTTAAGGATGTGGACAAAGGGGAACCCTCTTAAACATGCAAACCGGTGCAGCCGCTGTGGAAAACAGTATGGAAGTTCCTCAAAAAGTTAAGAATAGAACTATCTTAAGACCCAGCAATTGCACTACTAGACATTTACCCAAAGAATACAAAAATACTGATTGGAAGGCATACCTTCACCCCAATGTTTATAGCAGCATTATCAACAGTAGCTAAATTATGGAAAGACCCCAAATGTCCATTGACTGAAGAATGGATAAAGAAGATGTGGTGTGTGTATATATACATATATATACACATATATACATACATATATACACATATATATGTATATATACACAAGTGTATATATGTGTATATATGCGTATGTATATGTGTATATATATGTACACACACACACACACACACACACACAATGGAATATTACTCAGCCTTAAAAAAGAGTGAAATCTTGCCATTTGTAAGGACATGGATGGAGCTAGAGAGTATTATGCAAAGTGAAATAAGTCAGAGAAAGACAAATACCGTATGAGTAAACTCATGTGGAATTTAAGAAACCAAACAGATGAACATGGGGGGAAAAAGAGGCAAACTAGAAAACAGACTCTTAACTACAGAGAACAAACTGAGGGTTACTAGAGGGGAGGTGAGGTGAGCAGGGGGATGGGTTAAATAGGGAATGGGCATTAAGGGCACTGGTTGTGATGAGCACTGGGTGTTGTAAGTGATGAATCACTAAATTCTGCACCTGAAACTAGTATTACACTGTATGTTAATGAGAATAAATGAAAAATTCAAAAAGAAAACAAAATAATTGGCTTTATTAAATGATTCATGAATTGGGCAGCACCCCATGTAGCAAGGATAGGGGGTACAAGTGCACTGGTACAAAATGGAATGTTTTTATAGGAAGGAGGGTGGGGCAAGAAAGTTATCAGCAAAAGAAAAGGATTGTTGCAGGTGAGGTCACTTTCTCTTGGGGGATCAGCAGGGAGTCTTATCATGAAGATCACCTCATCTTCCTTTGGTGGATGGAGGGCCCATTTGGCTGACTCACTAGTGCCCATCAGAAAATTCCTGGCTGACTGGTTTAGACTACTTCTCCCGGGGCAGGTTGAAACTGCAAATAGATTAGGTATTTAGCCTCAGTTTACTGATTGGGTGCCTTAACCCAAGTGATGCCATTTATTTTATTTTATGTTAGGGAGAGAGCACTAGCAGGGGAGAGTGGCAAAGGGGGAGAAGGACAGAATCCCAAGCAGGCTCCACACTCACCACAGAGCCCAGCATGTGTCAGGATCAATTCCATGACCCTGGGATCATGACCAGAGTCCAAATCAAGAGTCAGATGCTCAACCCACTGAGCCACTTAGGTGCCCCTCTTTTTAACATAGCTTTAGAGTGATATCAGCTGTTGCTACTAAATTACTTGAGAAATAATTTGATGAACTATTATTTTTTCCCTTCCCTCTTAATGAAAATAAAGCTACACATCCAGTAATCAATCCACAAGGTATTTAGTGGCAGGATTATTTTGATAAGAAACTGACTGGAATATAACCTTTCTAGTAATGTTTTGTTTTGCTTTGCTTTGTGTTTTATAGTTTTATATTCTGCTGGTGGTATGTATTTAACCTAAAGAACACCTAAAGTGTGTTTCCTCATGAGAATAAATCAAAAGAAGTAAAACTAAAGCAGTTTTGCCTCTGGTTACTGAAATGAGAATAGTTGGTTTATTATAGGCCCTCATTGAAAACTTGAGGAATTATTAGTTGAATAAAAAGAATTGATTCTGGGGGCGCCTGGGTGGCGCAGTCGGTTAAGCGTCCGACTTCAGCCAGGTCACGATCTCGCGGTCCGTGAGTTCGAGCCCCGCGTCAGGCTCTGGGCTGATGGCTCGGAGCCTGGAGCCTGTTTCCGATTCTGTGTCTCCCTCTCTCTCTGCCCCTCCCCCGTTCATGCTCTGTCTCTCTCTGTCCCAAAAATAAATAAAAAACGTTGAAAAAAAAAATTAAAAAAAAAAAAAAGAATTGATTCTGAAAAAATAGCATTTAAAACTTTTAAGCCAGAAAGCAGAGAGCCCTTAATTACATAAACTCTTTTGCAATGTATTTAAAAAGTAATGGGCCATTTTTTAAGCAAAGCAGGAAGGCAAGCCCAGTGAGTGGAGATTCTTAAGTATTAGTGTTCCTCTCTCTTGTCTGTCTTTTGTGGTATTTAAGAAAGCATTACCAAGTGGCCTGTGAGTGAAGAATAACTCTTACCTAAAGATATGTGTTCTTTCAGTATGCTGAACATTTAACAGAAGGCTTATATCACCACCTAGAGGGTAATGTGACAGAGTTGATTGGATATGATGGGGAAGTAGCAACATAATTGATATTTAATAGTACAATTTTGCTTATTTCATAGACATACTTTCTTTAGGTCCAGATAATATTCTTTCATTTAAGACTATGGTATTCTTCTTCTTCTTCTTCTTCTTTTTTTTTTTTTAGAACTGTTATTCTTAAAATACCACTTGTTCATCATTTGGAAATAAAATGATTTCCTGTGAACAGAGGTAACTGCTTTTGTTCACAATAATGCTGTGCAACATTCTTAGCTGTGTTGCTCCTCATAAGAATGTTTTCTACTCTGTGCCAGTGCCAAAATGTAGTAAAAATTGGTAACAGCAAAGTTATTCTACGTGTAAAAATGGGAAAGCATATGGAGATGAGCTTGGAGATGGAACATTTACTTCAGTGAACTTAGTGATCTTTTATTTCATAATTAGGCATCTATGAGGAGAGAGTTTCAGGAAAAAATAGGAGCAGATTTGGCTGATTAGATGAAGTTATTGTAAAACAGAGTTCAGTTCTCCAGAGGTCAGTTGAGTCAGCAAGTGAAAACATGTTGGGGGTGGTTCTTGAATTCTTGCTTATTTTGGAGATGTGTGTGATAAACTAGAAAGAACAATTTGAGGCAATGATAGATAAAAAAACAGTGTTACAAAGAAAGAAATGCTTATATAATACTTATCTTAAAAATAATCTTAAGAAATGTTATTTATATTAGATTAGTTTAGGAAATCTAGAACATTTTGAGGCCAGCACAGCATATTTTAATGCAGATTAACATTTCTTGAGATACAAAGCATATGTTCTAGAATAAGGTTTAAATAATTTAATAATTTATATTAGCATATCTTATTACCATGATGAACAGATTTTCTGAAAAAAATGTGTTGCTTGTTTTGGAGTTTTAAAACTCTAATAATAAAAAATTAAGTTGTATTTAGTTATTGGAGCATCTGGCCTGAAAGCACATATTGAATTTTATTTTTGATTGAAAAGTAATCACTACTGTGTAGATATGTACTGTGTATCGTATATTGTGAATTTAATACATGAAAAAAGTATTTTGGATTTGTATCTGAAATAAGTATGTCAGATGAGGCTTCTTCTCAATAGATAATTTAAAAAGTCCTATTAGGAGTCCCTTGCTCTTGATAAACCTTGGTTTCCTTATTATAAAATAAAAATGTAGGTTAATTCTGCATTACTTCTTCTGTATTACCGAAGTTTTTTCCATCTCTAAAATTCTGTGACATTTGAGTTAGTGAACTGCGTAAAAGGTTTTACTACAAATAATTCCATAGTCAAGTTAATTCAAGGTTAATTTATAATATCTGTGGTAGTGGTCACAATGAAGATGAGGTATTTAAAATATAATTCTTCCTCCTAAAGGATCTCTATGTCACTTTCTATTAACAATAAAGTGTGTAAAAATCACCATTTTACAAGAAGGGTATGATAAATACTGAATGAAAATAATGTACAGATTGCTGTAGGGTTTAGGAGAGGGAAGGACCACAGCAGTATAATGATACAAAGTGGGGCTTAGAAGAAGTCCCTTTGAGGAAATAGGTGAGTCATTTTTTATGAGCACAGCAGAAATTGAGAGCAGAATATATTTTAGCTTATGAAATGTTTGTTAAAAAAATTCAAGCCAGTACATTTGAAGATCTAATTGGCTTTATTAAACGATTCATGAGTCAGGCAGCATCCCGTCTAGCAAGTAGAGGGGAACTTCACTGAGGTAAATAAGAAATTTTTTTAAAATTTATTTTATTTTTATTGGAAAAAATGTTTGAGAAAGGTTTTTAAAAGCAGAGGGCATAAAAAAAGAAGAAAGGTATTTATTAGCAATGAATGTGTTTAGGCAAGGTTGGGTTAGTTTCTATCTTTTTTGTTTTTAAGTATTTATTTTTGAGAGAGAGAGAGGGAGGGAGGGAGGGAGCATGCACATGCACATGACCAGGGGAGGAACAGAGAGAGAGGGAGACACAGAATTGGAAGCAGGCTCCAGGCTCAGCTGTTGGCACAGAGCCTGATGTGGGACTCAAATTCACAAACTGTGAGATCATGACCTGAACTGAAGTTAGATGCTTTACTGACTGAGCCACCCAGGAGCCCCTATATCTTTTTGAGTTTTAGAATGACCACTTGTTACAAGTCCTTGCCTTGTAAGCCAACTAAATAGAGCTGTTTTACAAATTAATTCTTATCAGAGCTAGAAACATGTATAGAACGTACATATAAACACACATGAACGTGCAGATAAATTCAGACCTTATTGGTTTGTTTTAAAATTACTGCCATGAAGTAAGTGTTACTGAAGGATCTATTATGGCCACTAAGTCAGGAAAGGAATGGGTAAGCCCTCAGCCAACTGGACTGTCCACCCCACAAACTGATGAGCTCTGGTGCACTGTCTCAGCCAACTTTCCTGAAGAATCCCATGGGGGCTGGATAGATTCAAAAGGATAGCACCTGGCTGGATTTGCTAACTGTATTGCCGAATAAACTGGAATAAACTGGTCACGAGAGAAGCCAGTAACTCAAGAGATAAGGGTTTGGAAGAGAAAGGGAGAGATTTATTGTGAGTGCTAGCAGGTGGGGATGTGGAAGGCTCAAGCCTTAACAACCAACCTCTCCATTGGCAAAATGGACACTAGAGTTTCCTAGAAAGAGGTTCAGGAGGGTACATGCAAAAGAATGGGCAGAGTGTGTGATCATGGGTGGGGGTCAGTATGTGTTCAGCTCAAGATTGTGGGCAGGGAAATGAGACTGGAGTGTGATCTAGGCATTGGGTTGCTATTAAGGCTTTTCTGTTCTGGAGGTTGGAATGTTCTAGTCATTGCAAAATGTTTTTGTCAGTGCCTCCAGAAAGTGTGATAAGAAATAAATACAGTGGATTTTAGTTAGATCATGAGTTGAGTCTTCTTGTCTATTTCTGGCTTAAACTCTTCAGGTCTATAGTAGGGCAAGAGGGCTCCCTGAAGTAAGTATAAACCATAGTTACAATATTTGGATCTGAGTTTTTTCTGGTAGATGGAATAAGTTAAGATTATAGGTATAGATGGCTAAAGCTTTCTGTTAATATTTGTGGAGAAGATTCTTAAGATTTGTGTTTGTCCTTGGCAAGTCAGCTTTTAAATGGCTTTTCCTTTTGGTTTTTACTTGATAAGAATTACCTCCCTGCAATTTGCATTTTGAAGAGATTGGCTAGATAAAGGGTTCTCGGTGAAGACTCTTAGAACACTGAATGTTTACATTTTAAATGCACAGGGAAAAAATGTAACCATTTTTTAGGAGGACTTTCATTTCCTTAAGACCAGAAATTTTACAATATTTATAAGCCTTTTGAGATAAATAGGGAAGGTTTTGGGATTGGTGAAAAGGATTGGTGGTCTTTGAATTGCTTCTGGAACCACACCTCTGTTCTGTGAAGACTAGTTTTATAAAGAAAGGACAGCTGTTTCTAATTTCTTACAGAATTTGGTTGCTGCCTATATAATATCACAGGAATGACAAACCCATCCACCTATGAGAAGGCCTTTTTTCCCCTTGGGTACATTTAGCATAGGGAAGAAGGCCTAAAAAATTTCTATTTAGGCCCCAGATATCAGCTTTCCAATTTGGCCAAATTTCTAATTATATTTAATAAGCCTTTTACAAACATCTTGTAACAGATGTAACAAACATCTGTTTTCTCTGGAACAAACAGTAACGATTTCTGGAAGTATCAGACCACCTCATGGACCCAAGGGACATGCTCTAAGAGGGTGTTAAAGGTACTATTTTTATAGGAACGAGAGCCACTCCCCAAGATAGCCAAGGAAAAAACTGACCACCTGCATGTCCTGGGCAGGGAAAAATTCCAAGCCATGTTAATGGGATGTAGAGTAAGACGGTCAGGAAGGAAATAGTTATTCCTAAGAATGAGATTATTAATAAAAAAGGATGGGATAACGTGAATTTTTACTTTCCTCTCTTGACTGGGCCCAGTAGGGAATCTCTTAAACAAAAAGCAACAAACTCTTGAGGATTCTCCCTTGGTTTAAGAAATTGTTTTTATTGTGAAGCTCCATCTTTGACCAAGAAATGGAAGATATCTGAGGAGGATCACCTGTAACCTCAGGTGATTTTATTTTATTGAAAAACAATTTTTTAATGTTGATTCATTTTTGAGAGACAGAGTGCGAATGGGGGAGCAGAGAGAGAGATTGGGAGACAGAATCTGAAGCAGGCTCCAGGCTCCAGGCGGTCAGCACAGAGCCTGATGCGGGGCTCAAACCCATGAACCGCGAGATCATGACCTGAGCTGAAGTTGGCTGCTTAACTGACTGAGCCGCCCAGGCGCCCCCAGGTGATTTTATTTTAAAAGGTAACTGTCTCTTTAGTTCAGACAGAAAATTAGTAGACACTGAGTACTCAGGTAAAAAAGGCCAGAACAGTTTTGTCTTAGGTACCTCTTGTGTTTTAAATTTTTTATTAGCCTTTTGTAATCTTTAATGAGACAAATTTGGAATCTTGAAGCCTATTGGAAGCTGCTTCATACCAATTAACATAGGTGTCCCATTCTGTTTAATTTGGCAACTCTTATTTTCAACTGTACTTTTTAAAATGAGAAATCGTGTCTAATTGGAGTATTCTCCATGATGGGCACTGTAAATTCTAGGTTGTTTTTAATGAAAATGTTTTCATCTTGCTAGATATCTGCAACTTCTGGGGCTGTAGTTCTAAGGCATAAAATAAGCAGGTATGCTTGACTCTTTAGAGTTTCTCAGAGCCAAACTAAAACTAAAAGTTGTGTGCTGTGGGGTTGGGGATTTGTTGCACAGAAGTTTTCTGGAGGTTGTTACATGACCTAGTGTTAATCCAATCGATCTGTGATCAACTGATCTTACCACAGGAGTCTTCTTAAAGTGGTGAGTACTCTAATAACCTTTAAATGCTTGACCTGTACCCACCGATTTTTGTGGCCTTTTGCCTCCAATATCGCACTAGCAATAACCTTTATTTACACAAAACGACAAACAAACATGTACCTTAATATGGTAGCTGTACTGTGTCTTGGCCACAGGAAGGCCCTGTGCACACCACTGACAATTCCTGTGGAGCCCTGCTGCCGTTTTCTCCCCAGGGAATTGTGGTCTGAAAGGCTGGGGTCTTGGTTCTGGGCACATCCTTCTGCCAGCTTATTCGGGCCCTGGGCAAAATTGGCATCTCTACTGGGCTCTAGGCAGAACTGCCAGCTCAGTTGGGCTTTGGCCATAACTGTCTGCTGGCTCAAGCTGACCTCCTAAAGGAAAGCCAATCAGATTAGGAGCTTGAGTGCAGACAAAAAGGCAGAGCTCAGACTAGAGTTTGCTTACCCATAGGCCTTGAAAATGATGAGAAAGACAGTGAACTCACAGTGATTGCAGGTACCATACCCGTGTTTCTCATTATCCCTGAAAGCTGTCGGAATTTTACTTCAGATCCTACCACTGCCACCAAATCTGTTAAATAGTAAAATTCAACCAAGCAAATATGAAGATCTCAAATATAAACAATTCATGAATTGGGCAGCACCCAATCTAGCGAGTTGAGTGCTCCAAAGAGTTGTATGAAATGGAAGATTTTTATAGAAGGAGGGTGGGGCAAGAAAGTCATTAGCAAAGGAAAAGGATTGGTCCAGATGAGGCTGCTTTGGGGGAAAAAAGGGTTTTTTTTTTTTTTTTTTTTTTTTTTTTTTTATCATGCAGGTTACCTTAACTTTCTTTGTGGGGTAGAGAGGACCCAGGTGGCTCACTCACTGGTATGGATTGAAAAATTTCTGATTAACCAGTCAATGCTACATTTCTGGAGAAGTTTGAAACTGCAGGTATTTATGTATTAAGTACTGGTTTGGGAACTTGGTCTAAATGACACCATTTTGGGCCTCTGGTTTTTGTTTTAACAGTTTAAAAACCCAAAAGGAAAATTTTCTTTTGAAGATGCATGTTGATTTAAACCTATTTAAATCAAAGTATAATAAATTAGTATAACCAAGAGTAAGTTTGTGAGGTAGTGTATAGTAACTAACTTACTGTGGAAATTATTTCACAATATATCATATGTAGTATATCAAATCATTATGTTGTACACCTTAAACTTATACAATGTTGTATGTCAATTATAGCTCAGTAAAACTGGAAAAAAGTAAGCATAACTGAAAAAGAAGAATAACTGTTCTAATTGCAGAAGGATGAAAATTAACAAGGTTTGGAGTACTTTCAGTGGTTGTGGGAAAATAAAAATCTGTAGAAGGCAAATGGTTTACTAACTTAACACTTTTGTTTAGAACTGACTTTCTTTACCTTCAGTTGTATAGAATCAAATAGAAGCTGCTTGCAAGTTGTAAATATGTTTTTTCCACATTATTATATATATCTGTAGCTTAGTGAGCTTATCTGATTGTTATATGATTTTTTAAACATAGACATTTTTGTTAAAACAAGAGTTCTTATAGGCAGTGCTTCACAATTTAGCTTTTCAGCAGAATCAGTTGTGGCTCTACAAAAACCCCCATTCCCAGACCCTATCCTAAAGATTCTGAATACAGATATGAGCATATCGTCCTTTGCATTTGATGATAGTGTACCATTAAGCACAATTAGAGTTTATTTGCATAACTGTGATGAATCTTTGTAACGTGTGTTAGTCAACCACATTTATTGAGCAGCTACCATGTATTTACATGTTTCAAAGTGCTGTAATTAATTCTAACTTGAGCCAGATAATTTATTTTATAAATACAGACAGATTGATTTTTAGTTATCTAAAAATATGTGAATATTGGAAATAAATGTATTTTTTATTAAAAAAAATCTCATTTTTAATGTTTAGGTCTACATGAGATTATAGTAGTAGAGAAAATTATGCTTATATAGGAAACTAAGTGCAGATGAAATATTTTACCACTGTTGTAACACTTATCCACAACAACAAAGTTGAGTAGTTGTGATTGAGACCATATGGCTTGCAAAGCTTAAAATATTTCCTATCTAGCTTTTTATAGAAAAAGCTTGTCAACTCCTGACATGGACTTACATTGTTTGTAAATAAGAACAGTTTTACTTCTTCTTTTCCAATCTGTGTGCCTATTCTTTCTTTTTCTTGCTTTATTGCACTAGCTAGGACTTCCATGTGATGTTGAATGGGAATGTTGACAGTGTATGTCCTTGTCGTGTTCTCAATCTCAGAAGGAAAGCATTCAGTCTTTTACCATTAAGTGTGATGTTGGTTGTAGGTTTATCATAGATATTGTTTATCAGGTTGAGAAAATTCCCTTGTATTCTTGGTTTACTTAAAGTCTTTAACATGAATGAATGAATGCTGAATTTTCTCAAATGCCTTTATCAGTTTATCATTTGGTCTTTCTTCTTTAGTCTGAAAACAGGGTGGATTATGTTGATTTCTGTCAATGTTGAACTATTGTGGCATTTCCCAGATAAACCCCCACTGGTTGTGTGGGTATATGACATATATCCATATGTATAAACTAGGTTGCCGGATTTATTTGCTAATATTTGACTGAGGATTTTTTTTTGTCTATTTTTATGAGGGATATTGGTCTTTTTTTTCTTCTTGTAATACCTTCTTTAGTTTTGGTATCAGAGAAATGGCCGTGTACAGTGAGTTGGGAATCCCTTTTTTATATTTCCTTAAAGAATTTTTTTTATAGCATTGGTATTATATCTTTGTTAAAATTTTTTAAATGTTTATTCATTTTTTGAGAGACAGAGACAGAGAGTGAATGGGGGAGGGGCAGAGAGAGAGGGTGACACAGAATCTGAAGCAGGCTCCAGGCTCTGAACTGACAGCACAGAGCCTCAAGTGGGGCTCAAACTCAGGGGCTGTGAGATCATGACCTGAACTGAAGTTGGATGCGCAACTGACTAAGCCACCCAGGTGCTCTAATTTTGACTCAATTTTGGGGAAAGGAGTAAGGTCTGTGTCTGTATTCCTTATATTCTGGCATGGATGTCCAGTGTTTCTGTACCAATTGTTAAAAAGGCTGTCTTTTCTCCATTGTATTGCTTTTGCTCCTTTGTTAAAGATTGTCCGACTATATATGTATGAGTCTATTTCTGTGCTCTCTATTTTGTTCTGTTGATCTATTTATCTGTTCTTTTGCCAGTAACATACTATCTTGATTACTTTCTCTTTTTTTTTTTTATGAAATTTATTGTCAAATTGGTTTCCATACAACACCCGGTGCTCATCACAAAAGGTGCCCTCCTCAATGCCCATCACCCACCCTCCCCTCCCTCCCACCCCCCATCAACCCTCAGTTTATTCTCAGTTTTTAAGAGTCTCTTATGCTTTGGCTCTCTCCCTCTCTAACCTCTTTTTTTTTTTCTTCCCCTTCCTCATGGACTTCTGTTAAGTTTCTCAGGATCCACATAAGAGTGAAAACATATGGTATCTGTCTTTCTCTGTATGACTTATTTCACTTAGCCTAACACTCTCCCGCTCCATCCACGTTGCTATAAAAGGCCATATTTCATTCTTTCTAATTGCCAGGTAGTATTCCATTGTGTATATAAACCACAATTTCTTTATCCATTCGTCAGTTGATGAACATTTAGGCTCTTTCCATAATTTGGCTATTGTTGAAAGTGCTGCTATAAACATTGGGGTCCAAGTGCCCCTATGCATCAGCATTCCTGTATCCCTTGGGTAAATTCCTAGCAGTGCTATTGATGGGTCATAGGGTAGATCTATTTTTAATTTTTTGAGGAACCTCCACACTGTTTTCCAGAGCGGCTGCATTCCCAAGAGGGTTTGCATTCCCAAGTTTGCATTCCCAAGAGGGTTCCCGTTTCTCCACATCCTCTCCAGCATCTATAGTCTCCTGATTTGTTCATTTTGGCCACTCTGATTGGCGTGAGGTGATATCTGAGTGTGGTTTTGATTTGTATTTCCCTGATAAGGAGCGACGTTGAACATCTGCCATCCGGATGTCTTCTTTAGAGAAGTGTCTATTCATGTTTTCTGCCCATTTCTTCACTGGATTATTTGTTTTTTGGGTGTGGAGTTTGGTGAGCTCTTTATAGATTTTGGATACTAGCTCTTTGTCCAGTATGTCATTTGCAAATATCTTTTCCCATTCCGTTGGTTGCCTTTTAGTTTTGTTGATTGTTTCCTTTGCTGTGCAGAAGCTTTTTATCTTCATCAGGTCCCAATAGTTCATTTTTGCTTTTAATTCCCTTGCCTTTGGGGATGTATCAAGTAAGAATTGCTGTGGCTGAGGTCAGAGAGGTCTTTTTCTGCTTTCTCCTCTAGGGTTTTGATGGTTTCCTGTCTCACATTCAGGTCCTTTATCCATTTTGAGTTTATTTTTGTGAATGGTGTAAGAAAGTGATCTAGTTTCAATCTTCTGCGTGTTGCTGTCCAGTTCTCCCAGCACCATTTGTTAAAGAGACTGTCTTTTTTCCATTGGATATTCTTTCCTGCTTTGTCAAAGATTAGTTGGCCATACGTTTGTGGGTCTAGTTCTGGGGTTTCTATTCTATTCCATCGGTCTATGTGTCTGTTTTTGTGCCAATACCATGCTGTCTTGATGATTACAGCTTTGTAGTAGAGGCTAAAGTCTGGGATTGTGATACCTCCCGCTTTGGTCTTCTTCTTCAAAATTACTTTGGCTATTCGGGGCCTTTTGTGGTTCCATATGAATTTTAGGATTGCTTGTTCTAGCTTCGAGAAGAATGCTGGTGCAATTTTGATTGGGATTGCATTGAATATGTAGATAGCTTTGGGTAGTATTGACATTTTGACAATATTTATTCTTCTAATCCATGAGCACGGAATGTTTTCCCATTTCTTTATATCTTCTTCAATTTCCTTCATAAGCTTTCTATAGTTTTCAGCATACAGATGTTTTATATCTTTGGTTAGGTTTATTCCTAGGTATTTTATGCTTCTTGGTGCAATTGTGAATGGGATCAGTTTCTTTATTTGTCTTTCTGTTGCTTCATTGTTAGTGTATAAGAATGCAACTGATTTCTGTACATTGATTTTGTATCCTGCGACTTTGCTGAATTCCTGTATCAGTTCTAGCAGACTTTTGGTGGAGTCTTTTGGGTTTTCCATGTATAATATCATGTCATCTGCAAAAAGTGAAAGCTTAACTTCATCATTGCCACTTTTGATGCCTTTGATTTCCTTTTGTTGTCTGATTGCTGATGCTAGCACTTCCAACACTATGTTAAACAACAGCGGTGAGAGTGGACATCCCTGTCACGTTCCTGATCTGAGGGGGGGAGCTCTCAGTTTTTCCCCAATGAAGTTGATATTAGCTATGGGCTTTTTATGTATGGCTTTTATGATGTTTAACTATGTTCCTTCTATGCCGACTTTCTGGAGGGTTTTTATTAAGAAAGGATGCTGAATTTTGTCAAAGGCCTTTTCTGCATCGATGGACAGGATCATATGGTTCTTCTCTTTTCTTTTATTAATGTGATGTATCACATTGATTGATTTGCGAATGTTGAACCAGCCCTGCATCCCAGGAATGAATCCCACTTGATCATGGTGAATAATTCTTTTTATATGCTGTTGAATTCGATTTGCTGGTATCTTATTGAGAATTTTTGCATCCATATTCATCAGGGATATTGGCCTGTAGTTCTCTTTTTTTTACTGGGTCTCTGTCTGGTTTAGGAATCAAAGTAATGCTGGCTTCATAGAATGAGTCTGGAAGTTTTCCTTCCCTTTCTATTTTTTGGAACAGCTTGAGAAGGATAGGTATTATCACTGCTTTAAATGTCTGGTAGAATTCCCCTGGGAAGCCATCTGGTCCTGGACTCTTATTTGTTGGGAGATTTTTGATGACTGATTCAATTTCTTCGCTGGTTATGGGTCTGTTCAAGCTTTCTATTTCTTCCTGTTTGAGTTTTGGAAGTGTGTGGGTGTTTAGGAATCTGTCCATTTCTTCCAGGTTGTCCAGTTTGTTGGCATATAATTTTTCATAGTATTCCCTGATAATTGCTTGTATCTCTGAGGGATTGGTTGTAATAATTCCATCTTCATTCATGATATTATCTATTTGGGTCATCTCCCTTTTCTTTTTGAGAAGCCTGGCTAGAGGTTTATCAATTTTGTTCATTTTTTCAAAAAACCAACTCTTGGTTTCATTGATCTGCTCTACAGTTTTTTTAGATTCTATATTGTTTATTTCTGCTCTGATCTTTATTATTTCTCTTCTTCTGCTGGGTTTGGGGTGTCTTTGCTGTTCTGCTTCTATTTCCTTTAGGTGTGCTGTTAGATTTTGTATTATTTGGGATTTTTTTGTTTCTTGAGATAGGTGTGGGTTGCAATGTATTTTCCTCTCAGGACTGCCTTCACTGCATCCCAAAGCGTTTGGATTATTGTATTTTCATTTTCATTTGTTTCCATATATTTTTTAACTTCTTCTCTAACTGCCTGGTTGATCCATTCATTCTTTAGTAGGGTGTTCTTTAACTAAACTCCATGCTTTTGGAGGCTTTCCAGACTTTTTCCTGTGATTGATTTCAAGCTTCATAGTATTGTGGTCTGAAAGTATGCATGGTATGATCTCAATTCTTCTATACTTATGAAGGGCTGTTTTGTGACCCAGTATATAATCTGTCTTGGAGAATGTTCCATGTGCACTCGAGAAGAAAGTATATTCTGTTGCTTTGGGATGCAGAGTTCTAAATATATCTGTCAAGTCCATCTGATCCAATGTATCATTCAGGGCCCTTGTTTCTTTATTGATCCTGTGTCTAGATGATCTATCCATTTCTGTAAGTGGAGTATGAAAGTCTCCTGCAATTACCACATTCTTATCATTATCAATAAGGTTGCTTGTGTTTGTGATTAATTGTTTTATGTATTTGGGGGCTTCCATATTCGGTGCATAGACATGTATAATTGTTAGCTCTTCCCAATGGATAGACCCTGTAATTATTATACAATGCCCTTCTTCATCTCTTGTTACAGCCTTTAATTTAAAGCCTAGTTTGTCTGATATAAGTATGGCTACTCCAGCTTTCTTTTGACTTCCAGTAGCATGCTAGATAGTTCTCCATCCCCTCACTTTCAATCTGAAGGTGTCCTCAGATCTAAAATGAGTCTCTTGTAGACAGCAAATAGATGGGTCTTGTTTTTTTATCCATTCTGATACCCTATGTCTGTTCGTTGGCACATTTAGTCCATTTACATTCAATGTTATTATAGAAAGATACGGGTTTAGCCTCATTGTGTTATCTGTAGGTTTCATGCTTGTAGTGATGTCTCTGGTACTTTGTCTCTTAGGATCCCCCTTAGGATCTCTTGTAGGGGCTGGTTTAGTGGTGATTAAATCCTTCAGTTTTTTTTTTGGAAGACCTTTATCTCTCCTTCTGTTCTAAATGACAGACTTGCTGGATAAAGGATTCTCGGCTGCATGGTTTTTCTGTTCATCATACTGAAGATTTCCTGCCATTCCTTTCTGGTCTGCCAAGTTTCAGTAGATAGATCCATCACTTGTCTTATCGGTCTCCCTTTTTATGTTAGAGTACGTTTATCCCTAGCTGCTTTCAGTATTTTCTCTTTATCCTGTATTTTGCCAGTTTCACTATGATATGTCGTGCAGAAGATCAATTCAAGCTACATCTGAAGGGAGTTCTCTGTGCCTCTTGGATTTCAATGCCTTTTTCCTTCCCCAGATCCGGGAAGTTCTCAGCTATGATCTCTTCAAGTACACCTTCAGCACCTCTCTCTTCCTCCTCTGGAATCACAATTATGCGTATATTATTGTGTTTTATCGCATCACTTAGTTCTCTAATTCTCCCCTCATACTCGTGGATTTTTTTATCTCTCTTTTTCTCAGCTTCCTTTTTTCCCATAATTTTATCTTCTAATTCACCTATTCTCTCCTCTGCCTCTTGCATCCGGACTGTGGTTGCTTCCATTTTATTTTGCGGCTCATTTATAGCATTTTTTTTTAGCTCCTCCTGTTTCTTAGTCCCTTGATCTCTGTAGCAATAGATTCTCTGCTGTCCTCTATACTTTTTTGAAGCCCAGCGATTAATTTTATGACTATTATTTTAAATTCATTTTCTGTTATATTGTTTAAATCGTTTTCGACCCAGAATATATTGTTTAATCGTTCGTTAGCTCTCGCTACTTTCTGGAGTTTCTTTTGAGGAAAATTCTTCCATTTTGTCATTTTGGATAGTCCCTGGAGTGGCGCGGAGCTGCAGGGCTCTTCTTCTGTGCTGTCTGGAGTAACTTGTGTTGGTGGGCGGGGCCACAGTCAGACCTGATGTCTGCCCACAGCCCACCTCTGGGGCCACAGTCAGACTGGTGTGTACCTTATCTTCCCCTCTCCCAGGGGCAGGACTCACTGTGGAGTGGTGTGGCCCCTGTCTGGGCTACTTGCACACTGCCAGGCTTGTGGTGTTGCTTCTATGGGATCTGGCGTATTAGCCTGGGTGGATCTGCAAGGTGCACAGGGGCAGGAGGGGCAGGCTCAGCTCGCTTTGCCAGTGGCCCGCTTTGGGAGGGGTCCTGAGGCACCGGGAGGGAGGCAGACCTGTTGGAGGGATGGATCCACAGAAGCACAGCGTTGGGTGTTTGTGGTGCAAGCAAGATCCCTGACGGGAACTGGTTCCCTTTCGGATTTTGGCTGGGGGATGGGTGAGGGAGATGGCGCTTTCCAATGCCTTTGTTCCCCACCAAGCTGAGCTCTGTCCTCCAGGGCTCAACAACTCTCCCTTCCATTGTCCTCTAGCCCTCCCGCTCTCCAAGCAGAGCTGTTGACTTATAACATTCCAGATGTTAAGTCCTACTGGCTGTGAGAACTCACACAGTCCAGCCCCTCCGCTTTTGCAAGGCAGACTCAGGGGCTCTGCCTTGCTGGGTGGGCTGGCTGCCCCTCCACTGCCCCAGCTCCCTCCACCAGTCCATGTAGCGCACACCGCCTCTTCGCCCTTCCTACCCTCTTCCGTGGGCCTCTTGCTATGCTTGGCTCCCGAGAGTCCGTTCTGCTAGTCCTCTGGCAGCTTTCTGGGTTATTTAGGCAGATGTGGGTGGAATCTAAGTGATCAGCAGGACACAGTGAGCCCAGCATCCTGCTAGGCCGCCGTCATCTTCCTAACTTCGATTACTTTCTCTTTATAGTAAGTCAGGTAATGTCAGTCCCCAGATTTTGTTCTTCAGTATTGTATCGATTATTCTGGGTCTTTTGCCTCTTTCTGTAAACTTTAGAATTAGTTTTTGACGTCCACAGGGCATCTTTCTGGGATTTGGATTGGGATTGCATTGAATCTGTAGATCAAGTTGGGAGGAACTGAGAGCAACATTGAGTCTTCCTATACACAAACATGGACTATCTCTCCGTTTCTTTAGTTCTTCTTTGATATCTTACATCACAGTTTCCTAGCTTTTCCTCATATACATCTTGTATATAAATGTATATATATAAATGTGTATATATACATATGTATATAAATGTGTATATATACATATATATAAATGTGTATATATATAAATGCATAAATATATATAAATGTATATATAAAAATGTATATATATAAATGTGTATAAATGTAAATTCTGCCTTTGTTATATGTAGTGGTCTGTAAATGTTAGATCCTGTTGTTGCTGTTCAATTCTATAACCTTGATGTATTTTTGTCTACTTTTTTTTATTGTGAGAGGAATGTGAAGTCTCTAATTGTAAATGTGGGTTTGTCCATCTCCTTTCATTTCCATCAATTCTTTTTTTTTTTAAGATTTTATTTATTCGAGTAATCTCCACAAACAGTGTGGGGCTCGAATTTATAATCCCAATATCAAGAGTTGCACACTCTTCCAACTGAGAGTTGGAGTGCCCCCATCCCATCTTTATATATTTGAGACCCAGTTGTTAGGTGAATTTACTTATAAGATGCTTTGGTGTTCTTGTTAAATTGATTCTTTTAACATTGGTCAATCACCTTCTTTATTCCTAGTGACTTTTTTCTTGTGTGGTAGTCTATCTTATATTGATATGGTCTCTTCTGTTTTCTTCTTAGTGTTTTCATGGTATATCTTCTTCCCCCATTTTAACTTACATACATTACATTTAAAGTTTTTCTTTTTTTTTTTTTTTAGATAGAATGCAATTGTGTCAATTGTCAATCTGACAGTCTTTGTCTTTTAATTGGTATGTTTAGGCCATTTATGTTTAATATAGTTATAGATATATTTGAATTTAGGTCTACCATTTTATTATTTTCTGTTTTTCATTTCTTTCTCTTTTCACCATTTATAAGGTAAAAACTATCTACTTCCCTGAATTACTTGATAGATGTAACTGATACCCCTTTATCTCAGTGTGAGCCAGTCAGTCCTAGAAATCTAGTATTACTTACCTATCTGCCCTAGAGTCTGTGGTATTTTAGGATTTCTTTTGTTAAATAGAAAATTTCTCCCAATATGGTTATTAGGTTTCATTGGTTAAAATAATACTGGAAGAATAATGCATTTAGAATATCATGCGGAGAACAACACACTTGAAAAATTTGTACTTCAGTCTTGGTGTAGATCAAACATGACATGCTCTTCCTAATTTCAGGTCTTTTTGATGAACCATTGAATTACTATCTTTCAGTCTTTCCTTCAAATTTCTAATATTGAAACACATGTTTGTATCTTTCTCAGTATGAGGGAAAAGGCCATACCAATGCTGGAGATGCAATATATGAGGTAGTAAGTCTGCAGCGACAGTCTGAGAAGGAGGAACCGGTAACTCCCACTAGTGGAGGGGGTCCCATGTCACCACAGGAGGATGAAGCAGAAGAGGGTAAGAAGTGAAACTTATTCAGTTGTCTTTCTATATATAGCTGCTTTATTTATAACCCTCACAGGTGTGTGTGTGTGTGTGTGTGTGTGTGTGTGTGTGTGTGTGTGAGAGAGAGAGAGAGAGAGAGAGAGAGAGTGAGAGAGAGAAGGGGGGATGGAGAGAAAGAATGCTGATTTTTCCTAGTTTTTGCTACTCTTAGGCTAGATTCTGCTAGATGCAGAAGAGATTTTGATTCTTCAGTTTCTCGGTTGCATAGTCCCTGGCTCCACTTACGTAACTATTTAAATTGACAGCCTCACTTTGCTATTTTGCTTCCTATTTCGTTTCAAATATTTAAAAAAAATTTTTTTTAATGTTCATTTTTGAGAGATACAGAGACAGAATGAGAGTGGGTTAGGGGCAGAGAGAGGGGGAGACACAGAATCGGAAGCAGGCTCCAGGCTCTGAGTTGTCAGCACAGAGCCCGACGCGGGGCTTGAACTCACGAGCTGTGAGATCATGACCTGAGCCGAAGTCGGACGCTCAACTGACTGAACCACCAGGCGCCCCTCATTTCAAATATTTTTAAAGTGTTTAATGAGAAGTTTCAACTTCTCTCAAGTGTTTTTAGAATTTTAGTGATATGTCATGTCCTATACTCATTTGATATTATTTAATTCTGACTTGTTTTTTGTTGTTGCCTTATCATTTTACCACTCACTTATTTGAAATAGCATGATATCTGCTCTGTTTACTATATGGATGCTGCTGAGAGATGCTGACCAACCCCATAAGAGTCACACTTCATTTGGCTCTGTGCTCAGTCCTCTTTTTATAGAAATTAGAACTAAATGGCAGATCTTTACTTTAAACCCTTAAATTATCTGCTTACAAGCCACCTGGGTGGCTTAGTGAGTTAAGCATCCGACCCTTGATTTCTGCTCAGGTCATGATCTCATGGTTCGCAAGATCGAGCCCTGTGTTGGGCTCTGTGTTGACAGCACAGAGCCTGCTTGAGATTCTCTATCACTCTCTGCTCCTCCTCTGCTTGTGTGCACGCGAGTGTGTGTGCACACTCTGTATCTCTCTCTGTCAAAATACATAAATGGACATTTAAAAAATTATTTGCTTACAGGGTAGGATTTGTTAAAAATAATTTCTGAATTGATATCACCTTTGCAAAAAGCATCTTAGAATTTCTTAGTCTTTCTATGAAACTACTACTTGCCATACAAATACTAGTTATTTTTGGTTAATATGTATTGAGTGTTTATTACATGTAAACATTATTCTAAGTGTTTAATAAAACTTTATGAAGGTATAATTTGCATGCAATAGAATGTACCCAGTTTATTTATTTTTTTTAAAGATTTTATTTTTAATCTCTACACCCAACATGGGACTTGAATTTGCAACCTCAAGATCAAGTCACTTGCCCTACTGACCAAGCTAGCCAGGTGCCCCCAATATACCCATTTTAATTGTATAGTTCATTGAATTTTGGCAGATGGGTACATCTGTATAACCATCACCAGAACCATAATATAAAATATTTCTATTACCCCCAGATTTCCTTCACACTCCTTCACAAGTCATCCTTTCTCCTCACCTGTGGTTTCTGGCAACCACCAATCTGTTTTCTGTCCTCCTGTTTTGCCTTTTCTACATCTTCATGTAAAAGGAATCTTAATGTAGTCTATGGTATTTAGCCTCTTTCACATAGCAAATCTTTTGAGATTTATCTGTTGTATCAGTAGTTGGTTCCTTTTTGTTGCTGACTAGTAATTTATTGTAAACATATGCCACAATTTCTTTATCACATCACCAGTTAATGAGCCTTTGGGTTGTTTGTAGCTATTGGCTGTTAGGAATAAAGTTGCTATGGATGTTTGAGTACAAGTCTTTGCTGAGTATATGCTTTCATTTTTCTTGGGTGAATAGCTAGGAGTAGACTTTTGGTAGGAGAAGTCTTATGGTAAGGGTGTATTTAACTTTATAAGAAACCACTAGGCTGTTTTTCAAAGTAGCTGTATCATCCATCCTTAGCAGCATGTGCGTTAGTTGTTCCATATCCTTATCTACATTTGGCATTGTCAATATTTAAAATTTTAGCTGTTCTAGTGGGAGTATAGTGGTATCTTGTGATATTAATTTGAATTTTCCCAACTGACTCATCATGTTGTTCATTTTTTCATATGATATTTGCCATTTGTATATCTTCTTGGTCCAACAGTCTGTTCAGATCTGGTGCCCGTTTTTAAATTGGGTTGTTTGTTTTCTGATTGATTTTTAAGATTTCATTTCTCTATCTCTGTTTATATAGATAAAAGTCCTTCATTAGATAGGTTTTACAAATATTTTGTCCCATTCTGTAGTTTGCCTTTTCATTTTGTGAATAGTGTCTTTTGGAGAGCAAGAGTTTGTTTTATGAAGTTTAACTTGTCAGTTTTTTTCCTTAATGATTTGTCTGTGATCCATTTAAATTTTTATGCTGGAGGTAGTTTAGAGTTCTTTTTTGGGGGGGGGGGGTTAAAAAACAAAACCACTTATTATCTCTTATGGTTTCTGAAGGTCAGGAATTAGGGAGTGGCTTGTGTGGGCAGTTCTGGCTAAGAGTTTCTTATGAAGAGTTAAGTGTTGTCTGGGGCTGTAATCATCTGAAGACTTAACAGGGTGGGGCAGAAAGGGGCTAATTCATACAATTACCAAAATGATGCTGGTGGTTGGCAAGCAACTTTGCTTCCTCTCCACATAGGCCTCCCCACAAGGGCTGCTTGGGTGTCCTTTCGGGATAATGGCTCCCCAGACAGCAGTCCAGGAGACCAAAGTGGAAACTGCAGTGCCTTTTATATCCTAGCATTGAAGTCATGCAGCATCACTTTCATAGTATTCTCTTGATCACAGAGTTCAGCCCTTACTTCCATTGTGTGACTCCACTATATTCTAGACAAGACTCCCAGGAACATTGTTGTGGTCATCTCCTTCCCAGTCAACACAAAGAGGTAAAGACCAGAGATCATTTGCAGGAGAATTTTGGGCCAGACATAGAAACACATTCTTTTCTGGTAAACAAAAACCACAGGACTGTTTGGGAATGTAATTGAGTTATGTTGCTCAAGAAGAAGAATAAACAGTTGTGACAAGCATCTACCAGAAAGTAATTTGAACTTAAGATTTCAGGTAATGTCTTATAAAAATGCCATTCCCTTTAGAAATAAAAAATATATGGAACTAGAATTGGGAGAGAACAAAAATAATAGAATGACGGTTGCTACTCCATAGGAATACATTATATAATTTAAATAAAAATCCCTTCTATCCACTAATTTAAAAGAAGGACAACTAACATGGATTAAATATCTGCTTTGTAGCACATAACGTATTAGATATTTAATAGATCTAGTTTCATATTTTCTCATATTAGACCTAGAAATAAAGTAAGTATCATCTTTATATAGCATATGAGGAAATTGACTAAAAAAATTGAGGTAAATAATTTGGGGTCAAAGAACTAAAAATAATATACAGAATCCGAACTTATGGTAGTGTCACTCTAAAGTCAATGAATTTTCATGACATACAAAATCAAGGTATTCTTCTTTAAACCACTGAATTGATATAACTCTCATTTGCTTAAAAGGTAGTATTTCTCATATTACAGACAAGATATTTTAGCTCTTACGTATTTTAGATCATATTCTACATCTGTCTAATGTCATACACCTTGGCTAGAAGAACATAATGAAACATAATATGAAAATAAAATGTGAGACTCTATCTTCCAAATAGCATTGTTTTATGTGAAAGCATTTTTGAAGAGTGCTTTCAGCATACAGATAGTGCATTAAAAAAGAACTTTAGATATAGAATATTTCAGTTATGTCAGCCAGAAGCCAAACATACCTCTTTAAGGGATGGGTTGTAGAAAAACTGATCGGAAGCCAAAATATTCTCTTCAACAGAAATCTTTGAGACACACAAGCACTCCTTTAGTTTATTTTCCATGCATTTTTTATTAAAAACATTTTTTAATGTTTATTTATTTTTGAGAGAGTGTTAGTGGGGGAGGGGGAGAGAGAGGGAGACCCAGAATCTGAAGCAGTCTCCAGGCTCTGAGCTGTCAGCACAGAGCCCGACGTGGGGCTCAAATTCGTGAACTGCGAGATCATGACCTGAGCTGAAGTCGAACACTCAATCGACTAAGCCACCCAGGTGCCCCTATTTTCCATGTGTTTTGTCTGACATATTACTCGATGCTATTCAGGACTTGGAAAGGTATTTTTTGGTTTAGTAGTAATTACCTTAGGTGTGATTTAGAGATTTGAAAGTTGTGCAGATGCACTTTAACAAAAGAGGTGTTTACTTATGGAAAGCAACATAACTAGAAAACAGATACATTTAGAAGTAAATGACAAACCAAATGATCCCAGTTTTAGCTTGTTATGAATCATCAGAATATTCAGAAACATCCACTGCCAGGATCTTAAAATCATGTAGGTAAGCATTGGAAAGGCTATCATTTTCTTTTTAATTCTTTTTAATGTTTATTTTTTTTGAGAGAGAGAGACAGAGAGACAGAGAGACAGTGTGAGCAGGGGAGGGGCAGAGAGAGAGGGAGACAGAATCTGAGGCAGGCTCCATGCTGCCAGCACAGAGCCCAACGCGGGTTCGATATTGTAATGATTGAACAATTCTGTGCATTTCCATTGCACACAACGATAAGTGTAGTCACCATCTGTCACCAAATAACGTTATTACCATCTTATTGACTACATTCCCTATGTTGTACTTTTCATCTTCATGACTTACTTATTTAGTAACTGGACTTTGTACCTCTTATCTGTTTTACCCATCCTCCCACCTTCCTCCCCTCTGGCAACCACCAGTTTGTTCTCTGTATTTAAGTCTAGTGTTTTTTTTGTTTTGTTTTGTTTTTGTCTCTTTTTTTCCTTTGTTCATATATTTTGTTTCTTAAATTCTACATGACTGAAATCATATGGTATTTGTCTTTCTCTGACTTCCTTCACTTAGCATTGTACCCTCTAGGTCCATGCATGTAGTTGCAAATCATCAAGGCAATGCAAACCAAAACCACAGTGAATTATCCCCTCACACCTGTCAGATTGGCTAAAATGAAAACCACAAGAAATAACAAGTGTTGTCAAAGATGTGGAGAAAAAGGAATCCTTGTGCACTATTGGTGGGAATGCAAACTGGTGCAGCCACTGTGGAAAACAGTATGGAGGTTCTTCAGAAAATTAAAAATAGAATTACCATATGATTCAGTAATTCCATTACTGGGTATTTGCCTAGAGAAAACAAAAGCACTAATTTGAAAAGATATATGCACCTCTATGTCTATTATAGCATTATTTACAAAAGCCAAGGTGTAGAAACAGCCCAGATGTCCACTGATAAATGAATGGATAACAAAGAGGTATAAGGGTAGTATGTATATACAATGCAATATCAGTCATAAAAACGAATGAGACCAAGCTTCTTTTTTTGAGAGAGTGTGTATGCACACACGTGAGTAGGGGAGAGGGGCAGAGGGAGAGAGAATCTTAAGCAGGTTCCATGTTCAGTTCAGAGCCGGACTTCGGACTCTATTCCATGACCCTGGGATCATGATCTGAGATGAAATGAAGAGTCAGATTGTCAACCTACTGAACCCCCACAGGCACCCCACTCTTCATTTTTGATGTAGCCATTTTGACACAGTTCTTTTGACACGGTGGTGTCCAAATGGCTACTTCAAAAATATAAGGAATGAGAGGCAAAAGAGATACATTTGAGAAATTCTGGAGGTAAAATCAAGAAGTTTATAAATTAATTGGATGTCATGAGCAGCAGAAGAGAAAGGAGGAAAAAGAATCAAAGGTTACATCTAGGTTTCTAGGTTAGGTGGCTGGATGATCTTGGTACCAACAAATGAGACAAGGGGAAGAAGAGTGGGTTTCGGAATGAGGGTAAGATTTAGACCTTGATGAGTTTGAGCTTACTGTGGAACATTAAAGTTGGACTGTTTTTCAGGTACTAGAAATAGTTTTTAATTGTGAGAGAAGTTTAATAGTTAGAGATAAAGGTTTGAGAGACCTCAGCATGAAGCAATGAGAATGGCTGAAATTTCCTTGGGAAACGTGGGAGATGCAAGTTGAAAGTAGAGTTTAGGTGATCACTGACATGTAAGGGGTATATGCAGGAAAAGAAAGCCCAGCTAAAGGATTTGCAGAAAATGATCAGAACAATGTGAGGAGAACTAAGACAGTGTAGTAACAGACGGTGAAGGCAGGAGTGATGTGCAGCATTGCCACGTGTAACAGGGAGGTTCAGCATGATAAGACCAAAAATTGTTCATTGGGTTTGGTGAATTTTAGAGGTCACTGAACCTCTGTGAGGGTGATTTTACTGAAGTTGGGCAGGAAAGTCTTGTTTTAGTGGATTGAGGAAGGGGAGACTGGTGTTCTAACCTTTCAAGAAAGTTGATCAGAAGAAGAGGAAAGAGATTGGATTAAAAACATTGGGTTATATTAGGCCAAGAAAGGGGTAAGAAATTTGAGCTCATCTGTAGCTGGAAAGAGAGAGCTAACTTAGAGAGAGCTAAATTAGAGAGGAGTTACCACTGAATTTGTAACAGTACAGCTTCCTGACAGGCTTCTGTGTCTTCTGCAAATGCTGTTTACTCTGCTTACAGGCTCAGTCCACCTGAGTAAGCGCTTCAACAAAGGCATGTTAACAGTAAAAAGAAAACAGTAATTTTAGCGTACTGGCAGTTTCTGCACTTAGAGATGTTTCAAAATATTTTCTATGACATTTTTTTTAGTAGGTTGCTCAGGCAAATTACAGTTAAAATGTATTTAATGCAGAATGGCTGAGTAAGGAGCTTGGCCAATCCATTTATCAAAAAGCAATGATAAAAGTCAGTAAAATTGTCAAAACCCAGCCAGTTTAGGACTTAAGAAAGTGACAAATTATACAAAATGAGAAGTATCCATTCAAGAAAAACTACTGAACTCAGGGAAGAACAGTCTGTGGTAGCTTAGTCCCTGCAGCTGCTCCCATTCTGCTCATTCCCACCACTGGCTTATTATTGTGGCAGTTCTACAAGGGTGGGGCAAGATGTGAGAGCTAGGAGCTTGCAGAAACCGATCCATAGAGGGGAGGGGTGGGGCGACGGGCTAAATGGTTGAAGGGGAGTGGGAGATACAGGCTTCCAGTTATGGGATAGATAAGTCACAGGGATGAAAGTTACAGCATGAGAAGTACAGTCGGTGATACTGTAATAGCGTTGTATGGTGACAGATGGTAGCTACACTTATGGTGAGCATAGCATTTAACATTGTGTGTCAACTATACTTCAATAAAAGACAGAAAGAAAATTAGTAGTTTTGCTTTAGTTGCTGAAAGGGTTTTATGTGATTTGGAGCAAATATAGAAACCTTGTATTGCTGGAATGTTGTTGGAAACAGTCGTGATTTTTGTGGCAAAAGGATGGCCAATGTTGTAAATAGCATTAGTTGTAATTCTGGCTGGAGAAAGCCACAGATTGACCAGAATTTTTTTTTTAATTTTTTAACGTTTTATTTATTTTTTGAGAGAGAGGGAGTGAGAGCGACAGCATGAGCATGAGTGGGGTAGGGTCAGAGAGAGAGGAAGACAGAATCCGAAGCATTCTCCAGGCTCTGAACTGTTAGCACAGAGCCCAATGTGGGGCTCGAACCCACGAGCAGCGAGATCATGACCTGAGCCAAAGTCAGTCCACTCAACCAACTGAGCCACCCAGGCACTCCAGATTGGCCAGAATTTAACAGGATTTAAGGAATAAGTGGGCTTTCCTAAGACTGTACATATCACTGGTGGTCTGGAAGACCCTGTATGTGTGCAAGGCTGAGCACTCTGGAGAGACCAGAGCAGGTCCTAACTAGTCACATATCTGTTCTGGACCCGAGGTCTTACATGTACCTGATTGAGTTGTGTTTCCAGAATTCTGTCTCCTAAATGGTTTTGCCTTTCTTTTCTATTCAATAGAGACAGGCTATACTTCAAGTGGACTAGGTAGCTGAAGACTGTTTCTCCCCAAATCAAGCTGTTGGTTTTCCCCTGTCAGCAGGTGGCATTTCCTAGGCTCCAAATCTCAGAATCCCAAGCCTACCTTTATCTGACTTTGTCATTCCTTGTACTGGAGTATTGTCTTAGCTCCTAACTGGTTTCCCCCTTCCACCTTTGTCCCTACCAGCCTAGTCTGTGTTCCCCACACCAGCCATACACGTTCTTTTGAAATTTGTCAGATTACTTTACTTCTCCTTAAAATCCCCCACTGGCTTCTCATTTCACTTAGCCAAAAGTTCTTTTTACTATGGTTGACAGGGCTGAATGCAGTCTTGCTCTGATTTTCACCTTAAAAAAAATTTTTTTTTTTAAATTTTACATTTCTGACCTCATTCTCTGCCACCCCCTCCCTTCCACATGCCACACTTGTCCTTTTGCTGTTCTTCAGACATAGCAGGTGCACACTTGCCTTGGGCTGTGGTGCTTGCGGTCCCAGCTGCTGGCTGGGACTCTCTGTCTTAGATTGCCGCATGGTTCCCTCCCTACCCTTATTCGAATTTTTCCTCAGATGCCACCTTCTCATTGAGATCTTGTCTGCTCAGTAAATAAGATGAACACTAATAAATGAATGAACAAATAATTTTAAAAAATATATTTATTATAATCGATATAATGTTTTTCCTTTTATAATGCTTGAAAATGATTCAATGGTAAGAAAGACTAGAAAAACAGAGGCAACATTTCTGGATTGCATTTGAAAATATGCAAAAGTACATAAAAATTTCAGTTTCGTATTCTTATGTATATGGTCTGAAGAATAGGTCATCAGATTTCTGTTTTCCTCTAAAATTCATTTCTGTTCTTAACAATTTTTCGCTATTTGAGATGTCACCTCATCTTTTGAAAATCTATTAGCCATCACCTATATTTAAAAAGTTACAAAATCACAGAGTAGGAAGTAATAGTTTCTTTTATAGATCAGGCATTTCATACATTTTCAATATACTTTATTATTAGTTCTGTAATTGACATTTCTGTCAACGCGAACATCAAAAGTTAGAGCTGGAGGTGGCATAGAAATGTTTTCCTGCTTGGGGGGAATAGGAGTATTCTTTTATTTAATTATTTCCAACAATTTGCCTGTCAAAGCAAAAGTGGAAGTTCAAGTCACTCTAAATTGTCTTACCTTAGCCTGTAATTTAACTAAAAAGGGATGCAGATTCAAAAGGACTAAAATTGCTCTTAATTTCCTGGGAAAGATCTAAAGTAAAATGAATTAAGGTATCTTGGCATATTTTTCAAATGCTGTTCAAAAAATGAAGTGTGTTAAAGGGGATTAATTTGAATGCAAAGGAATCTTAGCAGAAAGTTAAGTCCATCAGTGCAACATCATAGGGGTTATTTTCAGATTACCTTGTCACCTTTCCATACTCCTACATATTCTGAATTGCTCTTGCTTTTGAAACTTGGTACTGCTTCATCTGTATTTCAAACTGGCTTTCTGTTTATTGACCTGAAGCTTGTATTTAGTTACTTGTAACCTGGATAGTATGTTACATGAAGGCACCGGATGGCAAATACAATATAATTTCCTTTAAGACACATGCCCAGGTAATTGTAAAAGACCAGACTCACAGTAATATTACGTAAGCCTCACTCCTGGTTGTGCTTTTTATGTTCAGTATAGTCTGCAGTTTTTGAATTTTGGATTGGTTCAAATGCTATCTAAAAAAAATTTCCTCATGATTTAAATGATTGTTAGTGGCCTATTACTACTCCTAATCATAAATACAGAGCAAAATAGTCTCAAACTCCATTATTTTCTTCTAATTTCTTAACTCATAGTCTGATTAGAGAAAAGGCGATTACAAACTGCTGTTACCATAGAAACCAGTTTGCATATACAAAAATGAAAATTTTGTATATTTAAATGAAGATAGGCGATTAGGAAAGAAATTAGTTTAGGAGAATGTGATGATCATATAGTACTTATGTGTGGCAAGAACCAGCTAAAGAAGTGCTTCTCAAACTTTAAATGTGTATGTATGTTACCTGGAGATCTTGTGAAAATGAAGTCTTACTTCTTAGGTCTGGGGTGGGGCCTGATCTGCATTTCTAAACAGATGTCCTGTCAGACACCACTGCTTTTGGTTACACCACACTTTGAGTAGCCAGGATTTAAATTGCCTGCTTATATTAATTCATTTAACCCTCATATCACCCTTATAAGGCCCATACTATTACTATATCCATCTTGCAGATGAGCAAAATATGTTCCGATAAAACATTCTTGGCATACTAGATACTATTTCTTTCATCATTGTATGTGTTGTATGTGTGAGAGAGAGAGAGAAACAGAGGGATGGAGGGAGGAAAGGACTTTATAATATCATTTCATCTTCGGCATTTTAAATGATCTATGCCAACAAAATGATTAAAAATATATTTGATAAGGGAAGGTATTTAAGAGAAAGTGGAGGGAAAGGGTGTATTCGTTTTCTATTGCTCCATAACAAGTTAGCAAAAAATTTAGTCACTTTAAACAACACACATTTATTATCCCACATTTTCCATGCATCAAGAGTCTGTGCATGGCTTAGCTGGCTTCTCTCTTCAGCGTCTCATGAACCCAAAGTTTCAGTCAGGACTTCAGCCTCATCTGAGGCTTGGGGTTCTCTTCAAAGCTCATGTGATTCTTGGCCGAATTCATTTTCTTGTAGCAGTAGAACTCATGGTGACTACTTCTTCAAGGCCATCAGGAGAATCTCTGGACTCTTAAGGGAAAGCTTGAGCCTTCTTTTAGGCATTTACCTGATTAAGCCAGGCCCAGCTGGGATCATCTTGCTTTGATTATTTCAAAGTCAAACTGGTTGGGAACCTTATATCTGCAAAATCCCTTCACCTTTGCCTTATAACACACCTAGTCATAGCCATCATATTTATAAGTTTTACCTGCACTCAAGGCTAGGGATTATACAGGATGTGTACCGCAGGAGGCAAGACTGTTGGGGGCTGTCTTAGAGCTGCCGATCACAGAGAACTATGTAACAAAAATAAAGGAAACTTTTCATTTTCTTTCTTTCTTCTTTTTATTATTTTTAAATTTTATTTCTTTATTTTTTTAAATTTACATCCAAATTAGTTAGCATATAGTGCAACAATGATTTCAGGAGTAGATTCCTTAGTGCCCCTTACCCATTTAGCCCATCTCCCCTCCCACAACCCCTCCAGCAACCCTCAGTTTGTTCTCCATATTTATGAGTCTCTTCTGTTTTGTCTCCCTCCCTGTTTTTATATTATTTTTGTTTCTCTTCCCTTATGTTCATCTGTTTTGTCTCTTAAAGTCCTCATATGAGTGAAGTCCTATGATTTTTGTCTTTCTCTGACTAATTTCACTTAGCGTAATACCCTCCAGTTCCATCCACGTAGTTGCAAATGGCAAGATTTCGTTGATTGCCGAGTAATACTCTATTGTTTATATATATATACCACATCTTCTTTATCCATTCATCCATCGATGGACATTTGGGCTCTTTCCATACTTTGGCTATTGTTGATAGTGCTGTTATAAACATGGGGGTGCATGTGTCCCTTCGAAACAGCACACCTGTATCCCGTGGATAAATGCCTAGTAGTGCCATTGCTGGGTCGTAGGGTAGTTCTGTTTTTAGGTTTTTGAGGAAACTCCGTACTGTTTTCCAGAGTGGCTGCACCAGCTTGCATTCCCAAGGAAACTTATCATTTTGAAGCACCTGTTAGGTAAAGCCACTTTTACATACATGTTATCTTGCCACCATGACTATGCAAGATAAGTACTATTAATTCATTTTACATGTTTATATTTTCATTTCTCCTATTGGACTGGGTATTAGGATATAAAATATACAGTATTAGCTAAACAAAAAATTATCTAAACAGCTCTTTAAAACAGTACATGATGAATTGCCAAATGAGTTGTAAGAGCATTGATTGGTGTAGGTTTCCAGTGTCTTTTTCAAGTTATTTCTATTACTCGTATAGCCCTCATCATCTCTGCCTGTTCAGCTATCAGCTTAAATGACATTTTCTTTATGATACTTCTTATCCCCAGTCAGAAGCGATCTGTTTTTCCATGAATATAGAATTCTATAATTTTGCTTATTTATCTTTTGATGACATTTATGATATTCTATGTTAAATTACAGTCACATGTGCCTTCTTTTCCCTACTTGACCGTAAATTCCTTCTGACAAGCTTGGATCTTTATTCATTCTGGATCTGTCCTCTGCCTATCAGAATTTCAACACAGTGGGTCACCAGTAAATGGTAGCTTTCATTCACTTTCAAGTGATTAAGTCAGGGGAAATGTGAGTGAGTTAGTAGGATTTGGAAGAGTAGAAAGTAGGAAGCCATAGCATTCTGACATTTGTGAAAACCATAAGTATGGATGCACGCAGAATCCGCAGTGTATCTGTGAGACATGAGTGAGAGGTTAGAGAGACAGGTCGAGACCAGACCTTGGAGGCCCTCATTGAAAACATTGACACAGCATTGACTTTCACTGTATGAAGCCATGAAGAATCATTGAGGGATTTTGAGCTAGGGCATGGAATGAGTCAGGATTTGAGTTAGGAAGATTAAGTGGGCAGTAAGCTATGCAAAGTGCAGTTAGGAACAGTGGAGAAGAACCTGTGATTATATGTCTAATTTGAGGAGATAAAGCCTGAACCAGGGTGCTGATCCTGGAAATAGAAACTGACTGATTTCAGGGAAATAATTGACAGGAAAAGGTGATGAGTCAGACTTGTCTTTAATTGCCATCTTCAGAGGCTCAGTGCTGGGTTAGCTTGCCCTGGAAACAAGCATCTTTGTATATTAATTTTGTTCATTTATTTTGGGAATATTTTGTGTATCTACGTATTTTTAGCACTGCAATTTGTTCCTTAAAGGAACTTAGACTTCCTTTAAGGTTAATGTTTTATATGGGAATAAGCATTTAAAATCACTGCAGAAATTAAGTAACACTGTGAAACATCACAGTGTGTATTGCATTTGACCCAAATATAATCAAGTTCCAAATGTGTGGCTTAGATCCCAGGTCCTGTGAGATCGATTAAGATTGTCATTTGGGCTCTTGATGTTTTCCCCCTGCAGATAACCATTGGTGTCTCAAACACCTGCAGTCTAACCATTGGATGCTTGAGTAGGATTCAGCCCCATATCAACTGAACTTCAGTGTTTAGTATTGATTTCCTCTCCTGTGATTTGTATTTCATTTAAAAGCCTAAAATACAAAATCATGGTGCTTAATTCATGATTATAGTCTGTTGAGTCTAATCTTATTCCACCTCAGTTGTACAGTAACCTTTATATGTTAAAATACAGCACCTCTAAAGAATGAAAATCTAGCATTCAGTAGAAAGTAAACTACCTTCTCAAATTTCTGGGTTGTATGTCTTCTACCAAAAAAAAAAAAAAAAAAAATTCTCATGCCGTTTTAGAGAGTAATTAATCTTTCAGTTTGAAAAAGAATACATTTTAATAATTTCTTGCAGCAATATTTTTGTGCCTGTCAAGTTTATTGTCCTGTCCTTA
Organism: Panthera uncia; assembly: GCF_023721935.1. Taxonomy (NCBI): domain Eukaryota; kingdom Metazoa; phylum Chordata; class Mammalia; order Carnivora; family Felidae; genus Panthera; species Panthera uncia. Next base: position 15,912,332 of record NC_064813.1, read on the forward strand.
ACTGGAATCTAGTATTTTTTTTTTAAGTGATAAGATTCTTAAATTTGGTAGATTGAAATCTGATGTTATGATAATGATTTCTATTATATTTAAATTGTATAATATGTAGCCTAGTCTTTTATGTGTCCTTTTATAAGTCCTTTTATAAGTCCTCACTTTTCATAAAATTGATTGTTTTTTTTAAATGTATTGGGCATTAAAAAAATCATCTTTAATATTTTGAAGCAAATAGAAATGAATGGTTGCTCTGCAGGGGTCCTGGGTCTGGTGAGCTATGGCCTACTAGCCAGAGCTGCCCTACAGTCGAGTTTTGTTGTAATGGGTTCTGAGCTAAGAATAGATTTTATACTTTTAAAGTATTGTAATAACCACAACCCCACCCCTATGCCCCCCCCCCCAAAATAAAGAAGTGGAAAGAGAAGAATAGAGCTGAAAATATTTACCATTTGGATCTTTACAGAAAAGTTGGTTAACTCTGATAGTCACAGTGTATTTGTAAATAGCTTTAAGTATGTTTTATATAATTCCTAAAATTCTGTGGTGTGTACTGTTATTTCCGTGCTTTCTCTGTGTATGGAGCATGGGGTCACTGTTTTAGCTAAAGTTACTTCTTGTTAGTTGCGTTTGTCACATAATAAATGCCAAAGGGCAATGTATTAGTGCTCCAAAGAAAACTCTTCTTATACACCTTTACCACATGTAGTAAAACTGAAGTAAAGTTTTAGCGTATTTCTAGTGAGAAGTATATAAAAAAATGAAATTAAAGATTTTTTTTTTTGCATTTTGAAATGACCTTAAGTGGGGCAACTCATATTTCATGCATGGACTTTGCTGTTAACAGAGAATATATTTGAAAGGAAATATGAGAAATAGCAAGAAAAAAAAGTGCTCTACCGTTACTGTTTCATCATATAGGTGTGATGGAAAGCCCACGCGTTCCTCATGTGGTTATCTCAGTGTGCCTAAACGCTTTGTTGGTATTGAAGTATATTTGCACTCCTTGGTTCTATTGGCAAATCCCAAGTGTGTACTTACTTCAAACTATCATAAATGGATAATCTGATAGAAAAAGTACCTCTTAATGTTATAAAAATATTTCTTATATTGTTATTTAAGTACTTTCAGGGAAGATTGATCTTCAGCATTAATATAGTGCATAATTTGGTTAGAAAATCAGTCTTTTTTTTTTTTAAGTTTATTTATTTTGAGAGAGAGTGTGTGTGTGAGTGAGCTGGGGAGGTGCAGAAAGAGAAGGAGAGAGGAAATCCCAAGCCAACTCCATGCTGTCAGCATAGAGCTCGACGTGGGGCTTGATCTCAGTCCAGGAGGTCATGACTTGAGTAAAATCAAGAGTTGGATGCCCAACCGACTAAGCCACCCAGCTGTCCTGAAAATCAGTCTTAAAGACAATTTTACTCAAAAGATTTTTTAGAAATATATTGTATGAACTTTAAGTTTTAACTTTATAGTAAGGATAAGATTGTGAATATGGTAAGTGTGAGTTGTGATTTTTTTTTTAATTTTTCGTTTTTTTTTTAATTGAACATTCATTTTTGAGAGACAGCGGCAAGCAGGGGAGGGGCCAAAGAGAGGGAGACACAGAATCTGAAGCAGGCTCCAGGCTCTGAGCTGTCAGCACAGAGCCTGACATGGGGCTCGAACTCGTGAACCATGAGATTATGACCTGAGCCGAAGTCAGATGCTTAACCGACTGAGCCACCCAGGCGCCCCGAGTTGTGAATTTTTGTACTGTATGCTTTTAGAAGAGAGTTTAAGTGTTTATTTTAAAATGCTCCTATCTGGTTATTAAACTTTTATAGGTTTGGTTTCTCTTGGGGCTTTTGGGTTTTTTGTTTGTTTGTTTTCATGCTGGGGTAAATTTTGGTTCTTTTAGTACTTTGTAGGTATATTAACTGAATGAAGCATTATTATTATACAGTATCAAGAATTAAGTGATCATGTCTCCCCTTCTTTTTTTTTCTAATTAAAAAAAATGGCCATTTCAGAAGTTAGAAAATTAGTTTGAATTAACTCACACTCTCATGGGAAGTTATCCCTAGTTCGTTCTTAATTTAGTGCTATTTTCATGTTACTCCAAAATGCAGGCTGCTGTCCTCTGTCATTTTTTTAATGCTGGTGCAGTAAAGGCTTCACATTTCCCAGTGCCTAAATTCTCTCGAGTGCCAGTTAATGTGATGCTTCTTTGCCTGGCTTAATGTCTGCAAACTTCTTGAAAGTTGAAGATTAATATTAATATATAATTTATCTTAGAGACATTGTTGAAATGCTGCCTTTGCAATTTTCCTGTGAACGCTTTCTATAAATATTATATAATAGGATGAAGATTAGAGAGGAAAGAATATTAGAAGATAAGAGGGAGGTTGAACTCAGTAAAATTTGGTTATGCAAATTATTGGGCATGGCACACACCAGACTAGAGCTACACCAAGTTTGGATGAAAACTTGAGCACTTATGTTTCTTGCTATTCAGAGTTTCCATTACATACAAAGGTGTTTTTATTTGAAATCCCTAAAATTTAACTGAGATAGGCTTTTGCCGTTCTTCACCTTTGAAACTCCTTTTTCTTAATTTAATTCATACAATAATTGGGAATTTAGGGAAAATCTTTGGTATCTAAAGTTTTAGGTTACAGGATTTCATGATATTTCTTTTTTTTAATTTAATTTTTTTATTAAAAAATTTTTTTTAACGTTTATTCATTTTTGAGAGACAGAGACAGAGCGTTGAGTGGGGGAGGAGCAGAGAGAGAGGGAGACACAGAATTCGAAGCAGGCCCCAGGCTCTGAGCTGTCAGCACAGAGCCCGATGCGGGGCTCCAACTCACTGACCACAAGGTCATGACCTGAGCTGAAGTCATGCTCAACCAACTAAGCCACCCAGGCGTCCCTTGATATTTCTTTTTTAAGCAACATAATTACTGCATGACCTGAGTGAGGATTTTAGGTTTTGTTTTAATGAAATATATTTCAAGGGTTCAAGGATCTCACACATGTACATGCAAAGCAATTGTATTCTAAATAAAGTTGTACACTGGTACTTTTCTGGGGATGGGAAGCCTTAATTTAATCCTATAAATGTCTTTGTTGATAGTAGGGCTGATCTTTAAATAATAGATAAATGAACTTTGTACTTGAAGGGTCACTAAAATTAGCTAAATGCCATAGAGTATTTATAGAAATTTAACTTGCAATTATTTTTGCAAATATTTTTGCAAGTATTTTTACATGCAATTCTGTTTTCCTAAGTGGTTCAAATAAAGCCTGTGTTTGAACAGTTTGTCTAGATCCAGCATGTTAAGAGAGAGATAAGAATATTCACAATGACTGCAACTTAATATGATATCAATAACATTTTAAATGGTAGCCTAATAAAGAGAGGAGAGTGGTTAGAAACAGTCTAGTGTTCTCAAAATAATTGTTGTTGACAAATGATGATTTAAATGTAAAAGAAAGACCCCAAGTAGATTTTCTCTGAGATAAAGTTCTTTCTAGCAAATGTTGTTGATGTTTGTCATTTTAATTGTACTGACGACATGAATCATGTAAAATGGTTTTGACTGTTTTTGAAAATCATTTACTTAAATCTTTAAGACACTTAAATAAGTTAACAGAACTACTGAAAAATTGTCTGTGTAAAGCCAGTCACTGTTTTATGACTTGGGAAGATAAGCAACTTTGTATTACTTAGAAAACAAACAGAAGGGGTGCCTGGGTGGTACCTTTGTATTACTTAGAAAACAAACAGAAGGGGTGCCTGGGTGGTGCGGTCAGTTAAGTGTCCTGCTCTTGTCATGATCTCACAGTTCGGTTTGTAAGTTCAAACCCCGCATCGGGCTCTGTGCTGATGGTACTGAACCTGCTTGGGATTTTCTTTCCCTCTGCCCCTTGCCCCACTGGTGTGTGTGCTCATGCACTCTCTTTCTCTCTCAAAATAAATAAATAAACTTAAAAAAAATTTTTTTTAAAGAAACCCCAAAAATACATGGAGCTTTCTTTCTCTTTTTTATTGTTAAAAAATTAGAATAGATGTGAAATGGACTTTAACTGCCCACCAATTCTAATTCTCAGAAGGAATCTTTTAATGGTTCAGCTTTTTCTGGAAGGAATATTGTGTATATATCCTGTTTGGCAACTTGCTTTTCTTGTTAAACAGTCTATTTATGTACACTACGTTAAACTATTTCCCACTCAATTGCATAATATTCTGTGGCATGGATGTAGCCTAACTTACTTTTCCAGTTCTCTTTTTGAAGGTTCTACAATTTCTATTTTTCTTTTTCGCTATTTCAAATATTTTGAAGAATAGTCTTCCTTGTGTGTATATATATATATTTATATATACTTATATATACATTTATATATTTATATAAATATATTTATATATACGTATATATATACGTATATATATACGTATATATATACTGTGAAGCAAAAATACAGATTAGTAGAAATTGCTGTGGTTTGCACAACCTGGCTTTCAATAGGTACTATTAAGTTGCTCTCTAGAAAGAGTGCAGATATGTATTCCTTGCAGTAGTGTATCTGAGCTCCCCCTTCTTCATATTTTCACCCCAGGTATGTATAATCAGTCTTACAATGTTTACTATTCTCATTGGTGGTAAATAGCATCTCATTCTCTTTACATTTCCCTGATTACAAGTAAGGCTGAGCATATTTTCTATATGTTTATTAGGTTTTAATTAATAAAAATTAAGTTTAATTAAGTTTTAATTTCGTAAGCACCTCCATGACAGTTAAACTTCACATAAATTGCTTTTCCTGTCAGAGATTTAATATTTCACAATACTTACAGTCAAATTCTAAAAATCTCATTTGGTTTATATATTTGCCAGCATAGTAGTCTCAGGAGAAGTTGGGAAGAAAGCATGATTTTTGTAGCATGGGGGAAGAGTCATGAAACACTGTTCACTTAGACTCAGTCTTTGGGATTTTTATCTGTTGAGTGGTGTATATTGTCTTGAGATCCCAGCATACCATGGTTATACAAATCAAAAGCACTAGGAAATCCAGAATTAATCCTTCCTATTTGAGGGGAGGGGATTTTCTCTTCCCCTCGGATTCTTCCCTCCCTCTCAGAAGTTTACTGGGTACCTGCTCTTTCAGCATTGTGGTCACTTAGGACGGCTTCATTTTTGATCAGCATCTGCTTCACTTGGTGTGGTGGTAGTAAATCGAATCAAAATATATTTGTGTTAGATGAAAACATCTTAATCATGCTTCAGCTGGCTGAAGAAATGTAAATGTTCTGGAGGATGGTCGCTAGTGAAATCTGGAGACCATACAGTAGTGGTCAGTAGTGTTAAGGTATAGAAGGTGCCTAAAAACATATAGCACTTGAGACTTATTTTTGTGATAGTCCCTGGAGACTGCTTCCAGGATGTAATAATAGCAATAATAGGACTTAACCTTTATTAGACATTTATACATGCCTGAGAGTATTATCAGCATGTTTGGATGTTCTCCATATTGTGAAGTCAGCCCTTTCTGGCATCTGGCTTTTATTGCCATAAGTAGTCGTAGGTGGTCTATAGTTGTGCAAAGCCTGCTTCAGAGCCCTTGTGTCTTAGGAGGGTTTGTGTAGCCACTATACCCACTTTTGCTGCCAATTTAATGATTAGGATTCAGACTCAAATACTGTAGTGACCACCTGGGTGTGATCATTCACACACCCTGACGATATTGATACAGCTGCATGTTTTCAGTGAATCTTTGAATTAGAAGAGATCCTAGAGTCATCCACTGCCTCCCCTCTCCTAAAGTAGAATTCCCTTAATGCTTGGCAGGTAAACTGGTCTCTGTGGGAACAGGTTGAGTCACAGATTCGCAAGGCAGTTAATTCCACTTTCTAGTTAACAATAATGGGAAATATGTATGAAGAAACTATGTGAATTATATTTAATTATAATACCAGACTTATAAAGTAGTTTTTTTCACATTTATTTATTTTTGAGAGACAGAGCAAGACAGAGCATGAGTGGGCGAGGGCCGGGGGTGGGAGTAGGCACAGAATACGAATCAAGCACCAGGCTCTGAGCTGTCAGCACAGAGCTCGACACGGAGCTCGAACTCATGGATCGTGAGATCATGACCTGAGCCGAAGTCAGACACTTAACCCACTAAGCCACCCAGGCACCCTATAAGGTAGTTTTTTTAATCAAAAATTTTATTATAGAAAAGTTGAAGATAGAGAGGTAAAGCAGTTTGCCCAGGGTCACACAGTGTGTGAATATTTTTCTTGCTAATATATTTTCTTTCTTTTTCATGCTTAGACCTTGCTTAAATTTCCCTTTTCCTCCACAGGCACTGCCCCATTATAAGTGAAGGCAGAGTATGACACAATCACATTGTTTATCAGCCTTGTGCTGGGGTTTGGGATGAAGCCAGAAAGCTGATGACAACTGTGACTCCCAGTATGTGTCTCTGGGCAGGGCTTGGGGACATAGGTGTCTGAGGAGAAGACTTGAGGAGAAACCTGCTAGTTGGTGGGTTCTCTTTATTCAATCTGTTACAGTCAGGAAAATTTTGATAACCTCAAATAATTAAAATATTTAAATTTTGGAGACTGGCAACAAGTTAGGCATTATATGTTTTGCTCAGAAGATGTACTCAATAAATGTTACTTGAATTTATTTATACTGAACTATCTCATTCATAGTTCTGGAGACTGAGCCCCTGAGATAGAGTGACAGTGTCAGGACCAGAATCTAGGCTCCTGATTACTTTAAAATTGTATTCTGTGAACAATTAACTCCTTTAACTGAACCAAGACTGAGAGCTCATTAACTATTTGCAGAAAGATTGTAGAAGTAATTCATATACCATTCCTGTAGCAGTAGTCAGTATCAGGAAGAAGAGGGCTTAATTTTTCACTTGGAGAAATGATGGCTCTTGTCACACTAGGGGGATGTGGTGTTTCAGTGATTTGAATATGGCATTGGGAGTTGAATGACTCAGATCTCTTATAACTACAGGAAGAAGGCTGAGCTTTCTGAAAAATTAGTGCTAAAAATATCACACTGGCTTTAATTTTGGGGCTGGAGTAAATATTTGTAAAATGTATGTCAGCAGAAGGGCTACACAGTATCCTACTGTCACTATTTTCATGATACTGTAAGTAGAGACAGGCAAATTAGTTAATAAAAATTCTAAGTGGTACTCATTTGAGCATACTAAAATATTTTGAGGGTTTTTTTTAAATACAGAAAGTTTGTTATAAAAAACCCAGAAATTGGCTTTAGATAATTAGAGATTTAATTTATCCTTTCTCTTTGTATCAAAACCACAGACAAATTTTGCAGCAGAGAAATAAGGGTTTTAGATCTTACAAGTCTCTTCAGAATTACTTGGTTTTTGTATTTACCTTCCTTTCCACAACTGTCATGACTCTCTAGTGCTGGTTTTCTTTTGCTTCTACCATTCTGTGGCTTTGCTTGTCCACTTACCCTCCCTTTCCAGATCCTTTTTTTCCATCCTTCTTACATTCAATTATATTTAAAGCCTGTTATAGACAAAGCACTGTACTAAATGCTTAGAACCAGGACCTGTCTTCAAGGAGCTTGCAGTCTAGAGGTAGAAAGAGATATGTGTATGATAAATCAAGATAGAGGAGTTAAGATGGCGGATTAATAGGAGGACCCTAGGCTTGTCTCAGCTCTCCAACACAGCTAGATAAATATAAAATCATTCTGAATACCCAAGAAATTGACCTGAGGACTAACAGAACAAACTGCACAACTAGAGGGAGGGAAGAGGCCACATTGTGTAAGGTAGGATGTGTGGAGATGAGATTTGGGGGAGAAATGGATTGCAGGTGTTGCAGAGGGGAGGGAACCTTGGTCACAGATAGAGGTGAGAGAGAGAGAGGGAGAGAGGAGGGCACAGGGAATGCACAGGAAGATACTTCTCCAAAGCGATTGACTGGAAAAACAAGAGGTGCTGAGTTTTGTGAGTTTTTACATCCAGGGGGGCTCAAAGACTGGAGTTTTAGAGGTCCGTGGTGTGGCTGGTGTGGAGCCCTGAGGACGCTGCTCTGTGGAAGAAAGAGGGCAAAGAGCCTAGGGGCAGATGGCACAATCTGAGATCTGGGACAATCTGGGACACTCTGGGAGAGACAGTTCCCCTTTCTGGAGTGCATCTGGGAGAGATGGCATTGCCTCTTCGGGGACAAAAGAGCCCTTGAGCACCAGTAACCGCCCCCCTCCCCCAGCCCCTCAGCATAGGTGCAGAGACACCTGCTGAGGGTGGCTAACCTGGACACTGGCTCTTTGCTACTCTTCACTCCAAACTCCATGCCCCTGTGTTTTGGTGTGACTGCCCTTCTGGGACAAATCTTCATTAGTCCCAGCATAGTGAGACCCTCTGCTGGAGGACCAGTGCAGGTCCATGCCATGCTGGGTCCTTAAAGATTGGAGTTTTTAAGCCAGCTGGCTGCTTGGGATAGAACATGGGTGTACTGCACTGTTGGACAGGCAGGTGAACTAGACACAGGGTCAAGACAGGGATCTGAGGGATGTCTGGGACACAGGAAGGGAGATTGCTCTTCTGGGAGGGCTTCTCAGACAGCAGGGGCACAAACTCCCCTCTCAGGGGATGAGGAAGGGGGCTGGCACCATTCTCCCCCCCGCCAGCCCCCACCCCTCAACATAAAATAACTTGAGTAAGCAGCACAGTGCCAACACTGGCAACTTAAGTCACTTATACCAAGCCCTGCCCCCTTGTGCTCTGCATGTGCTGCTTTTCTTGGGCAAGTGCAGTGGGCCTCTTCCTGAGAAGACCAGCACAGACCCCTGCACCATGTCTACTGTAGACCATGTCTACTGACCATAGCGTTCTTCAAAGCTTCAGCTCTAGTGGAAATAGCATCAGGTCATTTTTAACATAGCACACCTGGTTAAAACTCAGCACACTCTGGCCAAAGCCCAAACACTTCCTACTAGAGACAAGGAGAAACTACAGAGGACTGACGTGAGGGAAGGAACAGCCAAAACACAGCAGCAGAATGCACACCACATATACCAGGCATATCTCCTGAAGTGGTAGGCCCTGGAAAGTATATGACCTTTTCTTTATAAAGCCATTTCTCTCAGGAGCAGGAAACATAATGGAAAGGTCTTGTCCAGGAATCTAATCAAAACAGATATAAGTAATATGCCTCATCCAGAATGTAAAACCTCAATCATAAGGATACTAGCTGGGCTTGAGAAAAGCATAGAGGACACCAGGGGAGTCCCTTATCTCATAGATAAAAGACCTAAAAAGTAGGTGAAAATGAAAAAATGCAATAACAGATTTGAAACTAACTGGATGTAATGACCACAAGGAAGGAAGAAGCAGAGCAATGAATAAATGATATAGAAGATAAAGTTATTAAAAATAATGAAGCTGAAAAGAAGAGGTAAAGACAATTTTTGGATCACAACTATAGACTTAGGGAACTCATTGACTCCATAAAGTGTAATACCATTTGGATCATAGGAGTCCCAGAAGAAGAAGAAGAGAGGGAAAAAGGGACAGAAGGTTTATTTGAGAAAATTACAGCTGAAAGCTTCCCCTAATCTGGGGAAGTAAACAGACATTGAAATCCAGGGGGCACAGAGAACTCGCATCAAAATCAACAAAATCAAGCCAACATAAAGACATATCATAGTTAAATTTGCAAAATATAAAGAAAAAAATCCTAAGAGCAGCAAGAGAAAAAGGGGTCCCTAACTTATAAGGAAAGACAAAGTTAGCAGATTTCCACAGAAACTTGGCAGGCCAGAAGGGAATGGCATGATATATTCAGTGTGCTGAATGGGAAAAATATGCAGCCCCAACCAGAGTGACCTGATTGAACAGGATGCTGAGATGCTTTATAGATTGATCCATGCCCACTATATCTTCACCAATCATGGTGTTGCCCAGATGTTGGAAGAGTACCAGCAAGGAGACTTCGGCTACTGTTTCCGTGTGTACTGTGAGAACCAGCCAATGCTTCCCATCAGCCTTTCGGACATTCCAGATGAGGCCATGGTGAAGCTCTACTGCCCCAAGTGCATGGACGTGTACACACCCAAGTTATCAAGGCACCATCACATGGACCGTGCCTACTTCAGCACCGATTTCCCTCACATGTGCTTCATGGTGCACCCCAAGTACTGGACAAAGTGGCCTGCCAACCAGTTTGTGCCCAGGCTCTAACAGTTTCAGGATCCATCCAGTGGCCTACCAGCTGCAGCTCCAAGCTGCCAGCAACTTCAAGAGCCCAGTCAAGATTATTTGCTGATTCCTCACCCCACCTGTCCTTTTAACATTTCCATTCCTTTGCTGCCACCCTTTCAGGAACTCTCTATGGTTTTTAGTTTAAATTAAGAGGATCATTATTGTGGTGGGAATATGAAGTAAAGTGGAAGAAAAGGCAAAAACCCACAAAACAAAAAACAAACCAAAAAACAATACTAAGCTAAGAACACTACCAGCAAGGCTGTCATTCAGAATAAAAGGAGAGATAGTTTCCTAGATAGACTAAAACTAAAGGAGTTGGTGACCACTAAACCAGCCCTGCAAGAAATATTGAAGGGGACTCTTTGGGAAAGAAAGACCAAAAGCAACAAAGACTAGAAAGGAACAGAGAAAATCTTCAGTAACTGACAAAACAAGCAATAAAATGGTACTAAATTCATATATATAAATTACTCTGAATGTAAATGGACTAAATGCTCCAATCAAAAGACATAAGGTGTCAGAATGGATAAAAAAACCAAGACCCACCATCCAAATGCTACCTACAAGAGACTCATTTTAGACCTAAAGACACCTGCAGATTGAAAGTGATGGGATGGAGAACGATTTGTCATGTTAATGGACATCAAAAGAAAGCAGGAATAGCCATACTTATATCAGACAATGTAGATTTTAATGTTTATTTAGTTTTGAGAGAGAGAGAGAGAGAGAGAGAGAGAGAGAGAGAGGACAAGCAAGGGAGAGGCAGAGAGGTAGACACAGAATTGGAAGCAGGCTCCAGGCTCTGAGCTGTCAGCACAGAGCCCAACGTGGGGCTCGAATCACGAACTGTGAGTCGAAGTCAGATGTTTGAGCCACTCAGGCACCCCAGATAGTGTAGATTTTAAACCAAAGACTGTAACAAATAAAGAAGGGCACTTTATCATAATAAAGGGGTCTATCCAACAAGACGATCTAACAGTTGTAAATATTTATGCCCCAAAGCGTATAGATCAATTAATAACAAACATGAAAGAACCCATTGATAATAATACAATAATAGTAGGGGACTTCAAAACATTCCACTTACATCAATGGACAGATCATCCAAGCAGAAAATCAACAAGGAAACAATGGCTTTGAATGACAGATTGGACCAGATAGACTTAACAGATATATTCAGAACATTTCATCCTAAATCAACAGAATGCACATTCTTTTTGTGTGTACATTTGAAAAGACGTTCTCCGGAATAGATCACATACTGGGTCACAAATCAGGCCTCAACAAGTACAAAATGATTGAGATCATACATGTGTATTTTCTGACCACAATGCTATGGAACTTGAAGCCAACCACAAGAAAAAATTTGGAAAGACCACAATTACAAGGAGGTTAAAGAACATTCTACTAAAGAATTAATGCGTCAACCAGGAAATGAAAGCAGAAATTTACAAAATACATGGAAACAAATGATAATGAAAACACTATGGTCCAAAACCTTTGGGATGCAGTAAAAGTGGTGATAAGAGGCAATACGCAGCCATCCAGGCCTACGTCAAGAAGCAAGAAAAATCTCAGGTATACAACTTAACCTTACACCTAAAGGACGTAGAAAAAGGACAACAAATGAAACCTAAAGCCAGCAGAAGAAGGGAAATAATAAAGATCAGAGCAGAAATAAAGGATACAGAAACAAACAAGCAAAAAACCTCCAGTAGAACAGATCAATGAGGGGCACTAGGGTGGCTCAGTTGGTTAAGTGTCTGACTTGATTTTGGCTCAGGTCATGATCTCACTGTTGTGAGATTGAGGTCTGTGTTGGGTTCTGTGTGGAGCCTGCTTTAGATTCTCTCTCTCTCTTTCCCTCCCCCCCCACTTCTTCCATCCCTCTCCCCAGCCTCAAAAACTATCTCTCTATCTCTATCTCTCTCTCTATATATATATCTATATAATAGAACAGATCAGTGAAACCAGAAGATGGTTCTTTGAAGGAATTAATGAAATTGATAAACCCTTAGCCAGACTTATAAAAAATAAAAGATAAAGGACTCAAAATCACTAATGAGAGAGGAGAGATCATAACCAACACCACAGATGTAAAAATAATTATAAGAGAATATTATGAAAAATTATATGCCAACAAAATGGGTAATCTGGAAGAAATGGATAAGTTCCTAGAAACATAAGCTATCAAAACTGGAACAGGAATAAAGAAAACTTGAACAGACTGATAACCAGCAAAGAAATTGAATCAATAATAAAAAAATCTCCCAACAACAAAAGTCCAGGGCCAGATGGCTTCCCATGGGAATTCTACCAAACATTAAAAGAAGAGTTCATGCCGATTCTTCTCAAACTGTTCCCGAAAAATAGAAATGGAAGGAAAATTTCCAAACTCCTTCTGTGAGGCCAGCATTACCTTGATTCTAAAACCAGATAAAGACCTCACTAATAAAGAAAATTACAGGCCAAGGTCCCTGATGAACCTGGATGCAGAAATTCTCAACAAGATAGTAGCAAGTTGAATCCAACAGTACATTGGAAGAATCCTTCACCATGATTAAGTGGGATTTATTCTTGGGCTGCAGGGGTGGTTCAATATTTGCAAATCAATCAACGTGATAAACCACATTAATAAAGGATAAGAATCATATGATCCTCTCAATAGATACAGAAAAAACATGAGAAAGTACAGCATCCATTCTTAATAAAAACCCTCCACAAAGTAGGGATAGAGGGGACATACCTCAAGATATAAAGGCCAAATACGAAAGACCTATAGCTAATATTCTTCAGTGGGGAAAAACTGAGAGCTTTTCTTTTCTTTTCTTTTTCTTTTTTTTCTCTTTTAATTTTTTTTTAATCTTTATTTTTGAGAGAGAGAGAGACAGAGTGCGAGTGGGGGAGGAACAGAGAGAGGGAGACACAGAATCCGAAGCAGGCTTCAGGCTCCAGGCTCCGAGCTGTCAGCACAGAGCCTGATGCTGGGCTCGAGGTCACAAACCATGAGATCATGACCTGAGCTGAAGTCAGACACTTAACTGACTGAGCCACCCAGGCGCCCCTTCTTTTTTTTTTTAACGTTTTATTTATTTTTGAGACAGAGACCGAGCATGAGTGGGGGAGGGGCAGAGAGAAAGAGAGACACAGAATCCAAAGCAGGCCCCAGGTTTCGAGCTGTTGACACAGAGCCTGATGTGGGGCTCGAACCCATGAACTGTGAGATCATGACCTGAACTGAAGCTGGACACTTAACCAACTCAGCCACCCTGGTGCCCCAAGAGCTTTTCTTCTATGGTCAGTAACAAGAAAGGGGTATCTACTCTCACCATTGTTATTTAATGTAATACTAGACGTCCTTGCCTCAGCAATCAGACAACAAGAAGAAATAAAAGGCATCCAAATCAGCAAGGAAGGAGTCAAACTTTCACTATTCACAGACTACATGATACTCTACGTAGAAAACCCAAAGGACTCCACCAAAAAATTGTGCTAGAACTCATACACTAATTCAGTAAAGTCTCAGGATATAAAAACAATGTACAGAAATCTTTTGTATTTCTGTACACCAATAATGAAGCACCAGAAAGAGAAATCAAGGAATTAATCCCATTTTCAGTTGCACTAAAAACCATAAGATACCTAGGAATCAACCTAACGAAAGTGGTAAAAGATGAGTATTTTGAAAACTATAGGATACTTCTGAAAGAAATTGAAGAGGACCCAAAGAAATGGAAAAGCATTCCATGCTCATGGATTAGAAGAACAAATGTTAAAATGTCTATACTGTGCAAAAGCAGTCTACACATTTAATACACTTCCTATCAAAATACCACCAGCATTTTTCACAGAACTAGAACAAATAATCCTAAAATTTGTATGGAACCACAAAAGACCCCAAATAGCCAAAGCAATCTAGAAAAGGAAAGCAAAGCTGGAGGCATCACAGTTCTGGACTTTAAGCTGTATTACAAGGCTGTAGTCATGAAGACAGTATGGTACTGGCACAAAAACAGACATATAGATCAATGGACCAGAATAGATACCCAGAAATGGACCTACAGCTATATGGTCAACTAGTCTTCAACAAAACAAGAAAGAATATCCAATGGAAAACTGGACAGCAACATGCAAAAGAATGAAAGTGGACCACTTTCCTACACTATACACAAGAATAAATTAAAGATGCATGAAAGAGTTAAATGTAAGACAGGAAACCAAAAAATCTTAGAGGAGAACATAGGCAGGAACCTATTTAATTTCAGCCATGGCAATTTCTTGCTACATACGTCTCTGGAGGAACAGGAAACAAAAGCAAAAATAAACTGTTAGGATTCCATCAAGATAAAAATCTGCACAGTGAAGTAAACAATAGTTAAAAGGCAGCCTTTGGAATGGGAGAAGATATTTGCAAATGACATATCTGATAAAGGATTAGTATCCAAAATTTATAAAGAACTTATCAAACTCAACACCTAAAATACAAATAATCCAGTTAGGAAATGGGCAGAACATATAAATAGACATTTTTCCAAAGAAGATATCCAGATGGCCAACAGACCTATGAAAAGATGCTCAGCATCACTCATTTTTAGGGAAGTACAAATCAAAACTACATTGAGATATCACCTCACACCTGTCAGAATGGCTAAAATTAACACAGGAAACATGTTGGTGAGGATGTGGAGAAAGGGGAACCCTCTTACACTGTTGATGGGAATGCAAACTGGTATAGCCACTGTGGAAAACAGTATGGAGGTTCCTTGAAAGTTAAAAATAGAATTACCCTATAATCCAGCAATTGCCCTAGTAGGTGTTTACCCAAAGGATACAAAAATGCTGATTTGAAGGAGCACATGCATCCCAATGTTTATAGTGGCATTATCAACAATAGTCATAGTATGGAAAGAGCCAAAACATTCATTGGCTGATAAAGATGTCATTGATATATACAATGGAATATTACTCAGCCATCAAAAAGAATGAAATCTTGACATTTTCAATGACATGGATGGAGCCAGAGTGTATTATGCTAAGTGAAATAAGTCAGAGAAAGGCAAATACCATATGATTTCACTCATATGGGGAACTGAAAGCAGATGAACATAGGGGAAAAAAGGGAGAGGCAAACCATAAAACAGACTCTTAACTATCAAGAGCAAACTGAGGGTTGTTGGGGGATGGGTTAAATGGGTAATAAGTCATTCCAAAGGGAATTTGTACTGAGCACTGAGTTTACATGTAAGTGAAACGCTAAATTGTACTCCTGAAACTAATTACATATATGTTAAGTAACTGCTAAATAAATGAATGAATGAATGAATGAATGCAAGATGTTAGAGGTACAGACACTCAGAGAGAGAGAAGTTGAATTCCAATAGATAAAATTTGGATACCTCTTGAAAGCTATGCACTTATGGTCATTCCCAAAGCGAGGTTTTTGTTGAATACTTAAAATGGTCATGTTATCAAGTTAAGGGATTAAAGCTCTCTAAGAAACCTTGAGTTTCATTCTCACTACTTTTCTTGAAAAGAGGATGATATTTTGCATAAGAATAATACACCTGAAGGATAGAATGATGCAACAGATTCCCATTCCTTTCACTATGACCAGCAACCAGATTTTAGGGCAGAGGAACAGAAGCGTGGATTGTAGTTTGACTTGATGGAGTATCTGACTTTCACATAGGTCACATTTTATATGCTGTCCTTTATCACGTTTTTGAAATTTATTATGAGTTGTAAATATACTCATAAAAAGATTAATGTATCAGATCCTATGTGATGTTTTCAACTGAAATAATATAAGCGAACAGTAATTCTCAATACACGGGAGTACCTTGTCACTCCAGGAGTGTGTGTCCTCAGTTGAGAATTTACTGTGTGCATTGAGAAACATCATTTATGGAATGGGCTACATATGTAAATGATAAATAGGTAGAGTTGAGAACCACTGACTATAGAAGTCACTTATGCTGAGATTCAGTGGCCCTCAGTCCAAGTCGGTATACATGGAAGGCTCTTTGACTTTTTAATGCAATTTCATTTTGCCACCCATTCAGCTAAGAAGTGTGCAGAGCAAATGGATCTTTTTCACAGTGCAGACTACAGGTACATTTGGCACTTACCAATGATCTCAGTTTTGAAGAGTCTGCACTATAGACTGTGAAAAATGTAGACAGTTGGTATTCAGGATATTCCCTCTAAAGAAAAAAAATAATGATTTATTCTTTTAGATTTTTCAAGTGTGATTCCCATATCCGTTAAGATCATTAGAAGGCCATCTGTAAATCAAGCTTGTTATTTGGTATGTTTTATTAAAATTGTAAAGGTTTAATTAACTTCTAATGGGTGCCCACTACTTTGCTAAGTGCTGTGGACACGAAAATAAATAAGACATGACTCTTATCTTGAGGAGCTTTTAGTCTAGTTGAAGAAAAAGACCCATAAATAGATAATTTTAGTAATATATTGTAAATGCAGTAATAAGAAATGATCAGGATATGTGAGCTGACTAAAAGAAAGTTTGGCCTGAAAATTCAGGGAAGACTTCTTGGAAATTGTGCCTAGGAGTTCAGTCTTGATTAATGTATATTATTTAGCTAGAAATATTTGGATGCCTGGTAAGGGAGACCTTCCAGGCAGAGGGAAAACAGCATTATGTGTGCAGTAAGTTATATTCACTCATAAAGGTGGGAAATGATACATTATGAGATTAGAATACAGAGGGTGACTGATGGATTGAGGGCCTTGTAGGCCATTCTGACTTTGTATTTTTATGCTTTAATCAAGGGTTGGTATAAGAGATATTTCTACAGGTGTGGTAAAAATGTCTTCATGGACATGACTTACTATGTTATTCAGGGTATTTTGTATAAAGATTTAAGAGATTGCTCACACATCTTGGGAAAAGATAGCTTTCTTTTTTTTTTTTTTTCCAAAAAAATTTTTTTTAACATTTATTTATTTTTGAGACAGAGAGAGACAGAGCATGAACGGGGGAGGGGCAGAGAGAGAGGGAGACACAGAATTGGAAGCAGGCTCCAGGCTCTGAGCCATCAGCCCAGAGCCTGACGCGGGGCTCGAACTCACAGACCGTGAGATCGTGACCTGAGCTGAAGTCGGACGCTTAACTGACTGAGCCACCCAGGCGCCCCAAGGAAAAGATATCTTTCTAAGTGAAGTTATTTTTTAAACTTTTATCAGTAAGAATTGTGCATGTAACCCTTCATTTTTTTCATTCTTGTCTTTGGAGAAGGTTAAAGCTTAGTGTTTCATTTACCTGTTGTATGTTGTTTTTGCTTTGATGTTCTGATCTAAGGCATCTTCTCAGTCCCACAACGATCCTTGACTTTTCTTTTCTCTGTTGCCATGTATCTATATACATTTGGTTTTTTCTGCTAGAACATGAATACCTCAAAATCAGGGAGCGTGTCTCTTTCATATTTTTAAGCTTGTCCTTGTAGTGAATGCTTAGTAAATGTTTGAATGAATCAGTAATTGATTAATTGATGTTTGGTTCATTTTACTTGTGCCTATCGTTAACTTCTGTCTCAAATAATTGTTTCTGGTAAATGGATAGGGTAGATATAAATAAATAAGATATAAATGTACTAGTGGTATGGGCTTCATATATCTAATTTCTTAAATCATCAGTTTCTCAATACATGAGGAGGACATTGTATAATAATAGCTACTGTTTATTGAGGGTATACTATATGCTAGGTACTTAAAGCTTTCCTTCAGATTGGCCTTTTTTTGTGCCATTGCATATGTTGTTCCTTGTTGGGAAGATATTTTCATCAGAACTTCTGCTTGCTGCCTTTTTCTCATCATTTAGATCTCAGCTCAAGGCTTAAGTGTTATCTCTTCAGAGAGTCTTCCTTGACAACTTCTAGCTAACGTAGGCCCTTTCTTTCTTAGTTTTTTTTTTTTTTCCTGGAAGTCTTCCCTTTTACACTGAGGCAGTGTTAGTCTTTCTACCATCTTTTTCTAATGGTACTTTGAACACACCGTTCTAGTAATTCTAAAAATACCTTATTATAAATATGGGCTTTTAAATTCATTTCTCTCACCTTTCAGAGTGTGAGTTCCTAAGGGGCAGATGGTGTTTTATTCTCTTTTGAGTTCCCATTGCTTTAGTATGTGGCAAGTGTTAAATAAATATTTGTGTAGTGAATGGAAATATCTTTGAAATGTTAGATTCAGTGAAGAATAACATATTTTTGGTTTTAAAATATGTTAATGGGTGTTAGAATAAGTGATATAAGGGTGAATAAGTGTTCAGAACAAACTTAACATAGCAGGCTTCAGACCCCTACCCTTAGAAAAGCCTGTTTCAAGTTCAGCCCTTGGCTCTTACTGGTAAACAGATTTCGAGAAGGTTCCCACCATTCCCTAACTGAGAAGAGTGGCTCACTGTGCCTGCACTGTGTGTACTAACAATATTGTTTCATGCTGAACATGTAGCTTTCCTTCTGGACTGTGGAATTTTGGCTCATGCTAGGCAGAAGGTCCTTATGTGATCAGCCCCGACGAAAACCTCTTTCATGAGCTTTCCTGGTAAACAACATTTCACATGTGTTGTCACAACTCATTGCTGGAGGAGTGAAATGTGTCCTCTGTGACTCCATGGGGAGAAGATTCTGGGAATTTTGCACCTGGTTTCCTCCAGACTTCACCCAGTGTCCAGTGTGCCTTCTCCCTTTGCCAGTTTTGCTTTGTACCCACAGCAATAAGTCATAAGTGTAAATACAACTCTATGCTGAGTCCTGTGAGTCCTCCCAGTGAATCATTGAACCCGGGGGTGATCTGGAAGACCTCTGATTTAATAAGATAGATAAATCTTTTGTACTTCTAATTTTTGGAGAAATGATAGATAATAAGCAAGAAAATATCAAGAACTAATAATGCCATTTAGATATTTAAAATTGGCTGATTGGTGTAGTTAGCTACTTTAGATTATATGTTCAGGTAAAAATTTCTCTGAGGATGTGGCATTTAAACTGAGATCTGAGTAATAAGAAGAAACCAGCCATTGGGAGATGGGGAAAGAGCATTTCTGAAGAGGAAACAGTGCAGAGGAAAGTGAAAGTGTGCCTGGTGTGTTTGAAGAATAGAAAGGAAGGCAGATGACTGAAGGGAAGGGGGAAGCCAGAAAGTGGTACGATACAGACATGGTCAGGTAGCCAAGGGATATTTTGTAAGTTCCTGTAAGCCACAGTGAGTTGGTTTTTTTGTTTTGTTTTGTTTTGTTTGTTTGTTTGTTTGTTTTTTTAAGACTTTGAAGTGTTTTAAGCTGGGCAGAAGAGACAAAGATTTGATTCATGATTTCAGAACACTTCAGCAGCTGTATCTGCGGAGAGAGAAGTTCTGTGGAGTAGAGATGGAAACAGGGAGACCATTGGGAGACTCTTACAGTAGTCTGGGCCAAAATGTTGGGGGTTTGGATGAGGGTTGTAATGTGGAGAGGGAGAAAAGTAGAGAGATTTGAGATACATTTTGGAGGTGGAATGGACAGGGGTGGGTAATTAAATGTAGGCATTGAGGGAAAAAGAATAACTTGTAGATTTCAGTTTTTAACTGCGTAGATAGTGCTGTCATTTATGAAAATGGGAAAGGGGAGGGAACCAGGAAAATACAGGTAGGTGAAGAAAATTAAGGGTTTTGTTTTGAAAGTTTCTCAGATATTCAATTGGAGATGTCATATAGGCAGTTGATACATAGGTTCTGAAGCTAGTGCATTTCTTTTAATCATCAAGCATGTATTGAGTGCTTACCAGTTGCCAAGTACTTTGATAGGGTGAGGAATGCCGTGATGACTAGGACACAAGTCCCTTTGTTAAGCAAGTAAGTTAGATCAGAAAGGAAGGCAGGCAAGTATTCAGGCCATTACAGAGACATGTGTTATCATAGGGCCATGCAGAGAGTCTCTTTTGGCGATTTCTGCCTGTTTCTCCCATTGTGTTTTGTACTTGGTAACCTCTTCATCAGTTACTAGCTTTCTGTTAGGAGGAGAATATAAAAAAAAAATCCAAATGCAGAGATGAACCTGATTTCGCTGTTACTTCCTTGACTACCTGATTTCATGTGGCTGCTTTGACTAGTCTTGTGGGCGTTTCCCACTCCTTTCTCGTTTACTTTTGAGTATTTTGCCTTTCAGAGTTACACTTATGGCTGAAGGGGTCATCTGCCCAGTTAGAGGGCTCGTGAGTGCATTGTGTACCACAGAGTGCGTGTTGGGGAGCTCCCTTTCCACCTTTCAATTAAATTTGAGCTATTCTAATGGGTTTTTTCTTCTCTTGCTTCCCTTTGTTTCTAATTTTCTCCAACCCTTACTTAGTTTTTCTCCCTCTGATTGGCTGCCTTTTAAAAAGTCATTCGTTGAATAATAAGTTTTAAAATAATCCTTCAGTGTAACTGTTTACACATGTTCTTTCTTATAATCTGCCAGACACTAACTTCTTTCTTCGTCACCCCTCAGTTTATTTTGAAAAGTCATTGATAATGCATTCAAATAGACACTGCCCGACTTTTTATTATAAGACCATACTAGTCTCTCCAAACACATCAAATTGTACATGTTAAATATGCACAGCTTTTCATACGTCAATCATACTTCAATTAAAAACAAAGGAAATGAGCAGAGAATTAAAATGCATTTCCAAAGCCCTGAAAATACAAAATGTAAATAAATACCTAAGTAAATTCTAAGTCATTAATATCCCAGAAAAATGTAAAACATAAATACACACACAAAAGGATAAACTAGCCTCATGATCAAGAAAACTGTTTAATGTTAAGAGCCTTAACCTTTTTTTACCTCAAATGTAAGCTAGCTTTTTTCTGTTCTGATTATCTGTACAAATTTGTGAATCTAAAAAAACAATGAAAAAAAAGAGGAAGGTGTATTGACTGCCCTGGTTCTCTTGAGTATGGTTGACAGATTTCACTGATGAGTGATACATTTTTATTAGTCACATATGCTTAGCAACTACAGGGTTTATTAATTAGAAACCTGTAATTAGAGTCAGAATGACAGTGATGATGGTTTAGTTGGAAAGAAATCATGAAATTTGTGGTCTCTTCCACCTTGAATCTTCTATGATAAATCACCTTGCTTTTGACAGTAGGAAATGTTATCACATTTCAGAAATTAAGGATGATCTTTTGTTTTACTCCAATAATTTACATTTGGTTATCAGCTTCCATACAGAACAAGTATTTTCTGACTCTGTCATGTGAGAAATGAGAGATTATATTATATTCAAGGTCATAAAAATGTGGCTATAGTTTTTGGCTGCCCAAAATGACACTGTTTATTACTAAGTAATCAAAATAAATCACTTTTACACTATTCCAGGTTGACAGGTGTCATTATATAGACCTGTATTCCTACAGGCTTTGCCAGATTACTAAGATTTTTTATTCCCCTCCCTAATTGTTTAGAAGAGAGTTTACAGGAACCTTTGGTTCCCTGTATCATTTACAGCAAACAGTACTTATTAAAAAAGAAAATTAAGGGGAAAATCTTTGAAAACCTGCAATAGTCATATTTTATTTATGGTTATCAGTTTTTTTTTTAAATGTTTGTTTATTTTTGAAAGAGAGAGACAGAGTCCAAGCCAGGGAGGGGCAGAGAGAGAGGGAGACACAGACTCTAAAGCAGGCTCCAGGCTCTGAGCTGTCAGCATAGAGCCTGACATGGGGCTCGAACCCACGAACCACAAGATCATGACCTAGGCGCTTAACTGACTGAGCCACCCAGGTGCGCCTATCAGTTTTTTATTTTATGAGTAATCCTTCAGATGATCTTGTCATCTTTAGATGAAAAGAAAAATGAGATTTTGTGCTAATTTCCCCCTAGTTTTGTCATTTATTTTTAACTCCATTGAAAAAAAAGCTTTTTTGTGTGTGCACCCACATGTGTATATATGTATATATGTGTATATACATATACACACACGTATGTACACATACATATATATGTGTATATACATATACACACATATATACATAAATATGCATATAAATAAATAAATAAATATATATTTTTTTCCTTTTATGATGTCTGCTGATAGCAGTTTCCTTTTATGATTAGGATGAAAAACAATTTTTTTTTCAAAGCAGGGAGTGGCCAAAGTTGAGAGAGCCCATAAATTATTTTGATTGAAGTATCATACATATTTATTTTGTTTGTTCTAAAAATTTACATTTATTGTATCTTATTTTGGTCTTGCACAGTTAGTTCTGCTGTCTGAATGTTAGAAATGAGTGGATAATAAGAAATAAGGCTGGAATGCTTTTTTAGTTACTTTGAAGTGCTGGGCCAGAAACTGACGACTCCATAATAAAAATAATAGAAAATGTTACCTCACATTTGAGAACTACCGTGTGATGGGCACCACGTTTAGTATCACACATGCATTTTCATTTAATTTTACACTACTAGGTAATTAATATTGTTACTTTCATTTCACTGACGTTTACAGAAAGTAGTAGTCCTGTGGTGCAGGAGTCTGATGACATCTGGTATACTCTGTGTGGTCCTGCTTTCTGAAGGAGGAGAGTGACTGTGGGGAAACAAATTGAGAAGGAGAACGTTCATGGAAAGGATTGAAGTTGGGCATATTAGAGGAGTCTCTAGCCAGAGTTTGCTACCTAAGTTTAGCAGAGTCTCTCAGAGACCTCTTCTAAAGTGAACTTTATAGACGAAGTTGAAGCTGTTAGCTACGGATTCCCTCAGCTTTCTATCTTAACGTGTTTAAGCTTTTCCAAAGCCCCACATTCAGTCAAAATACAGGATGTACTTCTGGTCAGTCACTACCTTTAATCCAAACCTGGGCAATTTCATGTCTTTTTAGGGAATTGGCCTGATTCCTCATCTTTCTCTTTCCAGTGTTTTCTTTCTCAATTACCTTACATGTATGAACATGTTCTAAAAATAAAGCAGTAACAAAGAAATACTTCCATTTTTTCCGCAGTTGAGTAAAGGCTACTAAATACAGACAAGATACACTCCCAGCCCTGACAGAGCTTGGATTCTGAGAAAGGGACAAAGATGTGTAAAACATGAAAGTTATAGGTATTAAATGCATCATAATGAAAACAGACATGTTTTCTTGGAAGTCTTACAGACATTATTGTAGGAGTCTCTGTAGGAGCCAAAAAGGAAGAACTGGCCAATTTTCTGGGGAATGGGGCTTGATGAAGGAAGTATAATGCTTGAAATGACTGTGTTGTTCTTTTTAGCAATATTATACTCTCTTACCTTCCCAAAGCTCATGAGCTTGGATAAAGAAAAATCGACATTTACTGTCACAATTTCCCACTCATTCATTCTTCAAAATTTGCACTCCGGCTTTTATCCCAGTATTGTACATCATAGGAAGTTAATTGGTTGAATGAAAAGAGCTTTTAATAGCTAACATGCCTGTCTTTTGCCAGACACTGTAATATATATGTGTTTTGCATAGTAATTTGCTTAATTGCTATTCCCATTTTGCAAACAGGTAGCTGAAGCACAGAGAGGTTAAATAACCAGCATCACAGCTACTAAGTAGTGGAACTGGGTTTCACATCCAGGCATTTTGGCTCCAGAATCCAGTATGAATGACTGAATGGACCTGGTTGCCTCTACTCATGTCTGCACATAGATGCCCATGTACTGAAGGTCACTAATTTTCAAGACATAACATTTTTTGTACCTGTAATGGATTTTCTTTTCTCGCATCTTCTCCTCTCCAATTACCAGTTTGGGAAACTTCTAACACTCTTTGGCCAAGTACATCTAGGTACTGGGAATATAGAAATAAAAGTTAGTCCCCACTGCCAAGAAACTTAAAGTCTAATAGGAGAAGATGGAGAGGAAAATAGAGATTGTAATATGGTGTGATAATTGCCATGATAGAATATGCCCAGTGGAGTAGCATTCAGCCCATCCAGAAAAGGGTAATCCTAACCTGAATTTTGATGGAAAAGAAAGATTCAAGAAGATAGGAATCCCAGCCTTCTATCATTTTTCCTTTCTTTTTCCTCTCTGTAGAATGGGATACAGTTGCTTTTTCAGAACTTTCAGAGTTATCCTTTTACATATCCACATTGTTCTGTTGTTCCTTTTCTTTGTCATGTGCTACTTGCTAACTTCCTCACTGTTTCTACTGCACTTTGGTCTCCAGTGTCTTTGTCATTCATATTTTTTTTTCTTAGTTCATTGCTTTCATTCTACCTAGACACTCTGTCATGTCTAATATAGTAGGAACTTTATATTTCTTTAGCTTCCTTTCTTCCTCTCTAGCAGGAAAGCCATTAAGTATTTAAAACACCTATGGTAAGTAGTTTCTGCAGTAAAGAAGATAGATCTGGCTCACTTTTGAGGTCACCGGGATATCAATTTCATCCTTATTCTTCCTGAATGTCAAGGGGATTACACCCCTGAAGCCTCTCCATTATCTCTTGTTCCAAGTTCAGTGTTTCTTGGTCATGTTGCTTTAAATATGCCTGCATTTTCCATTCTCGGCTCTGGCTTCCAGCATTTACTAGATAGATGTTGGTACTTGGCATGGGCTGGTATCTGCTAAATGCCAAGCATAGTCTCCCTTGAAAACGTGGTAAGAAAAACTATAAGGAGAAGCGGTATTTGACTCTGGATTCAAACTGAGGTTAAATTCTGGAGTCACCTAGTAGCTGGGCGACTTTGAGCAAGTTACTTAACCTCTCTGTGCCTCAATTTTCTTATTTTGAAAGTGGGAAAATTAGTAGTGACTACCGTATTAGGTTATTTAGAGGATACTATGAGTTAATGCTTATAAAACTAAAGAATAGTGCCTGGAATATAGATAGAGCAGACATTCAATAAAGGCCTAGGATTTCTGTTTTCTTTGGATAAGTCCTATTTTTTATCCAAGTATTTGGGCCCTGTGTTGCTGTGGTTTCTGCCTTAATTGTTCATCAGGGATTTAGTTTAACTTCAGTGTGCCCATTTTTTTCTCTTCTCTTTTGTGGTTCTCCTCTGCTACTCTAGGAGTTTACAGTTCTAATTTCCTTTTTGTGGTGGAAAACAGCTTGAGAGATTGTCAGGGAGAAAATACCTTGTTATCAGTGATGATTTTATGGCTTATTAGTAGGGGTTTATAACAATGAAATAGGTTTTTGTTTTCTGTAGCAACAGGGATTATTTGAAAGGTAAAAGTCCTTTCCCCATGCTCATTATAGTTACATGTACTTATTTTAAAAGATAAGAGTATTCCAGAAGTATGAAACTTAAAAGTCAGGGGTGCCTGGGTGGCTCAGTCAGTTAAGCATCTGACTCTTGGCTTTGGCTCAGGCCATGACCTCATGGTTTGTGAGTTTGAGCCCCGCATTGGGCTCCGTGGTGACAGTGGGGAGTCCACTTGGAATTCTCTTTGTCTGCCCCTATCCCCGCTCATGCTCATGTTCTCTAAGTAAGTAAATAAACTTAAAAGAAAAAAAAAGAAAAGTGAAAGATGCATTCCCTAAATATTTATTGAATGCCTAGTATGTGATAAGATACTGGTAGGTGCCAAAACACAATTGCTCTTAATAGTTTGGTAGAGGTGCCTGGGTGCTCGGTTGAGTGTCTAACTCTTGATTTCGGCTGAGATCATGATCCAGGGTTGTGGGATTGAGCCCGGTGTTGGGCTCTGTGCTGAGTATGGAGCCTGTTAAAGATTCTCTCTCTTTCTCCTCCTCTGTCCCTTTCCCTCACTAGCACACACTCTCTCTAAAAAAAAAAAAAAAAAA